>NC_141023.1:29825000-30005625 GCF_052040795.2 Danio rerio
AGTTGAAAATTAGTCAATTTAATTTAAGTTTAGCCCATGCACGTTCTTTGCAACCATTTACTTTAAGCGTATAGTAAAGTTTATAGTTTTTATTTTTTTTATTTTTTATTTTTGGTACCATGCAGTAACTAGTGGTTACAAGTTAATACTCATTTATTTATTAGCCACTGGGAATTATGAACTTTCTGAATGATGCATGTTTAAGAGGAAATTTAATTTGGGTTCAACATTTAAATGAATCTGAAAATGTCAATGTTTGAGTTCTAGTCAGAGGTCGGTAATTTACTTGACAAAGTAGACGAATAAGAACAAAATTCAATGCGTGTATATACATGCATAAAGAGATGAAAATTCTGTCATCATTCACTTGTTCCAAACTAGTTTGAGATTTTAATTTCTTCTGTTGAACATAAAAGCAAATACTCTAAAGCAACCTGAAAACTTGTAACCATGACTTCCATAGTATTTGTTTTTTCTACTATGGATGTCAGTGGTTACAAGTTTCCAACATTTTTCAGATTATATTTTGTATTCAATTCAAGAAGGAATCTTAAGGGTTTATAACCACTTAAGGGTGTATAAATGAGTTGGTAATGACTATTTCTTTAATAAAACCCAACAAAATTTTAGATGCAAGCCACTCTCCTGAAAGCATATTATTTAATTCATTCATTTTCCCCTGGCTTACCTTTTATTAACCTGTGGTCGCCACTGCTGAATGAACTGCCAACTTATCCAGCATATGTTTTACTCAGCAGATTCCCTTCCGGCTGCAAACCATCGCTGGGAAACATCCATACATAGTCATTCACACACAGATTTAGCATACCTATTTTACCTATACTGCATGTCTTTTGGACTGGTGGGGGAAACCAGAGCACCCGGAGGAAATTCACACGAACTCAGGGAGAACATGCAAACTCCACACAGAAATGCCAACTGACCTAGTCGAAGCTTGAACCATCAACCTTCTTGCTGGGAGGCGATCATGCTACCCTCTGCGCCACCGTGATGCCCCATTTATTTCATTATATTCTAAAATATATTGTGCAAATACATTATTAATTTGGTTTATCTCGTTTCATGAATTATTAAATATATGAGCCAATATTCAGGCTATTTGTATATAGTGTATGTGTTATAAATAAATGTATAATCAGTAATGTGTGACATCATACATTTAGTTTCTGGTTCCAAATGTTCTATCATATGCAAAAGTAAACAACAAATTTACACTGACCGTGTGCTTTATTATTAATGAAACGAATATTATAATAAGCTATATATCCATACTAAAATTTCAGGATGCCCAGATGATGATTCATTTTATGAGAGTTAATAATATTCTATTTATCACCAACTCCTGGACTCATCATTTGGGGGGTAAAAATGCAATCTAATAGCTTCTCTCGCGCTTGAACCACATCTGACAGATTATAACAACTTTAGCACACACCTTTAAAGTTGTGTCACAAAAACACTCCATAATCCACTCAAAACGCTAATAAAACCCATTTTCAGATCACAAACATGTTGTAAACGCTGTAAACGGAAGTTCTAGACATTCTACTGGAAGACGCTCGTCACTATGGCGTCCTCGTCACTGTCCCGTTTTGAACTCAAGTGGTTTGTAGCAATCGGTTTCCTCAAACGCTTAGAGTTGTCTTAACTTATTAGGTTTTACAGTACTCAGTTGGTTTGAGTTCTCATTTATTGGGTTTTACTGTGCTTAAATTGCTTTGTTTACTCAAATGCATTAAGTTCACAGTACTTCATGAGGATTAGTTTTTTAAATGGTTTGTTGCAATCGTTTTCCTCAAATGGTTTAAGTTACCTTAACTCTGGGGTTTACAGTGTATGGGTAGTTTCAATCCTAATTTGGGTCAAAAATGGACCTAATTACTAACTTTTAAAGTTAGCACTGTGACATAACCGGAAGTCCATTTGTTTGCAATTTAAAAACATAATTGTCCACATTTTTGCCATTTTATAGTCAAAACCTTTCCAACATTAGATTCTAAATGGAACACATCATTAGTCTGCAAACAGCTGCACAGAGTATATTGGAGAAAATTCATTCACAATAGCTGGTTAACAAATGTAATGAATATAAACCATTTTGCTTGTTGAAATCTAGTTAATGTGTTAGAAAAAGGAAGAGAACAAGTGAGAAAATCATTGCACTTTGGCAAATCCACTGATTAACTGGTTAGATTAGTTGTCCAGACAGTATTTTAAAGTTTAATGTGCAATACAGTCAGTAGAATCTCAGTGGGCAGTCCATCTGACACTACATTTGCTTAAATTTGGGTTATGTGTGCTAAATAATCCTGGGTTGTTTAAATACAAATGGGGTAAAACATGATCAACTGCTGGGTTAGTATTTTAATTTCAAAATGTAACCCAGCAGTTGGGTTTGTCCATGTGTTAATGTTCAAACACACAACATCAAGTTAACATCCTTCATGAGCGTCTCTCTCTGGCTCACTTTTGTCCTAGCAAACAAACACTGTTGGCTTTCATGATCAAACATTCACAGATCTCAGCACGTTATGCTGAGCAATATATTCCTTCAGCTCTTATGGGCCATTTGTAAATGTGTGCTCTGCTGTAAACGCTGGCAGCGTGTTAGAAAGGAAAGCATTTGTATCTTTCGGCTCATTCGGTTTCTCGTGGCTCCTTTTTAAAGCTCCTGATTGGTTAGCTTCCTTAAAAAGACCAACTAAAGCTGCGAGAGTCTATTTTGGTTGCAGCAATTTCACTCCCTCACACACACAAATGTGTTGTTACATGTCAGAAGAGTTTGTTCCAAGAGGTGTCTGTTGCGCTACTGATTCAGTAGATTAATAATGACCCTCAGTCAGATTAAATTAAACCGAAAATGTCACAAAGGTACATCTAAAACATGGGTTCTATTAATATGGAAATGAGTGCCTAAAAATCTAATTGTCAAATTAAAAACGTTAAAAAACATTTGACCAGGTTTGTGAACCCTTGGTTGACACCTGGCTATTACATTTCTTCTAAATGGATTACAATAGGTTCAACTTTTTTTTTTCCTTCTTTTCTTTTTTTTTTTTTTAACAGTTATACTTTTAAATTTTTTTTTGCATTGAAGGGCACCTACAGTATAATGAAAATCAACTTTTGTAAACCGTTTGGATAGAACTATGTGTGGATATAATGTGTCATTGGAGTGATGTAAACCTAATCGTAAGTCTTTTTTTTTTTGTTTGTTTGTTTTTTATTTCCTGATATTAAAATAGTATCCAAATCCAAGTGATTTTGAGGCCCATGGCAACATGACGTATGAGTGTGGTTTTCCCCTCCTACCGAATTGATTGACAGGCACCATGTTTTTTATAATAATATGTATACACGTCCACAGAATTTTGTTTTCGCAAATAAAAATAACAAAGAATTGTGACATTTCAATCCCAGTTTCTAAGTTTAAAGCGTTTTTAAAACAACAAAAATAGTCAAATCGTTATGTAATTAACAGCTATAATCACCCTGACCGCATGGTGTTAAACGCGTATGTGTGTGTGAACATTAAATGACCTCTGTGAAGTTGGCCCCCCACCCAACACAAAACGTCGGTCTCATTCAATTTTGCTGCAAAAATATTAGTTTGTGCTGTTTTGGTTTCTTGAGATATTAAAATAATATTTGTAGGTTATTCAGTGGTTATGCAGCCCCACCACATGCTTCAAATACATTTTAATAACAGTAACAGCACAAACAGATCTTTCGCCGGCACAAACAAAGCACAAATGAGCATATGTTCGTTAAAATTGGATCATGTTAGGGGGCTGGTGACGTCATTGCCCATAATTAAATGTATAATATTTTAATAACAAAAACGACACTAACGGAACTTTCACTGGCACAAACCAGCACAAACAAATGGGACTCTTTGGGGTGAATTTGAAGCATGTTGGGGGCTGCGTGACCGCTGAATGACCTACAAATATTATTTTAGTATCACAAAATTCAAAACGGCACAAACAAATAATTGTGCTGCACAAACGGAGCACAAACAAACGAGACTATTTTGCTGATCTTTTGTGTTGGGTGGTGGCCAACTTCACAGAGGTCTTCCAATGGCTTTTGTGTGAGACTCATCATTTCAAAAAGGCTTGAACATACTCCACCACAAATGCATCAAAATCTTGGTATTTTTGAGTAATAAGCTTTATTTCAGCATGATCCGAGTCTGTTTATGCCGCTGTGCTGTTTATCTGACTTAACGCATGGAGAAGCAGAAACTCATTTGGGAACGGTTGGTGGGGAAAAGGAGCTCATTTGGATTTAAAGCCACGGGCTACAAAAACAGTTACAATGTATTCAGATACCAAAATAGGCAGATTCTGGAATTATCTGATGAGAATTTTGAGCTGAAACTTTACAGACACATTCTAAAGACAGCAAATGCTGATCTTACATCTTGTAAAAGGGGTAAAATAGGTTCCCTTTAATATGTTCTTAATGCTTTTTCAGTGCTCCACGAATACTATGCCAATGAAGGGATACGAGTGCAAATAAATGTGCAGTTTCTCTTTTTAAAAAGTAATAAATATAGCATGTTTTCTTCGCTGAATCCTCTGCAGTCCATTATTGGGAAGATCCTATTAACAAGATTCATAAATCAACGTTTCACTTCATTACTTGATGAAATCTTTACCAGGCTGTGTGCATTTCATTTCAGCATGCTCGAAGTTATAAAATCCATATTTAGTTAGTTCAAAAAAACTGTTGTGTAATTGTCCTAGAACAAAACGCATATCTCTGGGGACATTCTTGTTCCCCATTCATTATCCCGCAGCTGGGACAATGAGTTCAAGTACACCTTCATGCTTAATCATTAATGCTGTAGAGCAAGAGTTCATACATGTTAATTAGTAAAGAGGTGGAAAGGTCATAAGTGGTCCCCTCATCTCTCCAGATACTGTACAATCCATGAATGCTAGATTTATAACCAGGCGGCAAGACTAAGCTGAAACAGAAAAACAAACAGAACCTTGGGATGAAAATTAGGCTAAATTATGTTTAACAGAGATGTCCAAACACAGGCTTTTAGGACATGGTTGAAATGAGAATGGAACATTTTCCTGTGTTTTTTTTTTTTTTTTTTTTTTTAAGTTTCATTCTCATTTTTTATTTATTTTGCCAATATTTGATCTGCTTGAAACACAAAAAGAGACTTTGCTTTACTTCACAGGTTGTCTTTGAAAGCCTATAGACATGATTTTATATGAAGGGCTTGGGACATTTATGCTGGGAAAATCAAAAAGATGTGATGTTTACGTGTGCTTCTGAGAGCTTCTCTTCTGCTCTGACACATGAAACGAAAGCTTACACAATGTTCAAAATAACGCGGAAAGAGCTCTACTGTAATGTCAATGTGGCATGCAAAGAACATCAATTCCCCATAGCCAGACCTACATAGTCTGTGTAGTTGCAAATATACTTTATAATAAAGTTATAGGTGTTTGCATTTTTTTCAATGACTTCGTCAACATGATGGTGGTAAATTGCAGCATTTCTGCAAACATATCCATATGTTTTGTTTTTTAATGTTGGTTTTGTTTTATATCTTAAAGGTGTAGGTGATTTGCCTAAATGCTAACCGGTTAGCCTAATATCTTTGAATCACAGTCCCTCCCCTGCCGTCCAAAGCCACACCTCCGGAAATCACGAACGTGCACATTAAAAATGACCGAGACTCACTAGATCAGGCATGTCCAAACTCGGTCCTGGAGGGCCGGCGTCTTGCAAAGTTTAGTTCCAACCCCTATCAGACACACCTGAACTGATCAAGCTCTTACTATGCTTTGGTGTTGTCCATTAGAGTAGTCTATTTTGAACGTTAAAATTAACTGTTTATTTTGCTAACACACATTGCTCTTTAGGTGAATGGTTAATTCTTGCTGGACAAAAGTTTGTTTAGGTAAACTTCAACAGAGAAGGACCACCACTCTAAACATGAAAGCGAATGATCAGACTTTGATTGATGTCAGTTTGATGCTTCAGCCACAATTTTCTTAACCGCGCCTCTCTTACCATTAGTTTGCTATCAGCGTGTCCACTGAGTCTTAAAAAGTATTAAAAGTTGATAAATTAATGTAAAGAAATTTAAGGCCCTTAAAAATTAATAAAGTCTTTAATGCTATTTTCCAAGGTATTAAACCTTATATAGTTTTTGATTTTGCAATGTATAGTTGTATGCTAAAGTTTGCCTGAATTAAATCTGCGAATATCAAAATGCTGAGTAGTTTATGAAATCCTGCTAGATTTGCATCATGCTGCTTTGTTTACTGCAGTAACCAAGGGATCACCATTATTTCTGCAGTTCTATAGGCACCAACCTGCTGAATTAGCTAGATTTAATAGAGTTTTAATCAGTATATGAATAATATCTTAGTTTTGGATTAGTTTCTTACAATAATATTTAGTAAATGTACTGAAAGTTAAAGTCTCATCAGTGTTTCCGGTTGAAACCTAAAGTGGTTATAATGTCTTTAAATGTATCGAAAGAGTCTTAAAAAGGTCTTAAAGTTATTGAACTTCACTACCTGATTCCTGTATATACTCTGGCTATGAAAAAGAAATCTCCCCCCAACCCCACCCCCCCACATTCAATAATCCGTTTCAGTTCAAGTGCATCAACATACTGAAATATGCTCCGCAACTTCCTGTTCTTGTGTACTTTAAGGACAAAATCCTTCGCTGATGATATGTTTCACTTGAATGCATTTTGACTAGATATAGCGTATGCTGTTCCTGAATTATAAATTATAATAATATTATAGTATATAATATAATTTCAACAGTGATGAACTCTGCAGGGGTCCTTGCTTCACTCTTGCGGGGTCCCACACAGTCTGCGCTACGCCGCTGAATCTGTCTGAACTACTTTAGCTTTGCCTTTCCTTAAAAATAACCACACACCTTAGGATAAACCAGTCAGATTTACAACCAAGAATTCGACAGCTTCAAGTAGTATAAGGTATTCTTTGATGTCTAAATCAGTAATCAGTGTCATTTGCCTTCAACTTGGAATCCATTTAAACATGACAAATACACCCAAATGCTAGCTTCCTGATTTGAATAATAATTGTCAATAGCTTTCTTCCACCAGCATAAACCACACTAAAGATTCATCACTTTGTTTTTAACGGCAGAGTGTGGCATTTAAACCGATTTTTCCATTGTGACCTGTACTATGCCCTGCCTTACAGTATGTTGTTATAATGATTTTCACATTCAGAAGGCTGACAGCACATTTCCCACCTGATGATATTGAACTAACTCCCTATTTCTCATGCGTATGCATGTTTACATGGATTCCCATCATAATGGATCACCTGTGGAATCTGCATATATGTGTTCTTCAGTAGATACGTGTTCACAAGCAAACAAGTCGCATGCTCATTTATACCCACAGTCGCATGCATACACATTCACTGGCTGACTAGACGCTCAGAGAGAGGGAGAGGGAGAAGGGGGAATGAATGCAGCAGTTTTGAAAGAGCGTTTGGCTCCGTTCAAATAGTTACCATGGTTTCAAGATGTTGCCATGGAAACACAAGCTGCCAATAAAATGAATCTGAATGCAATCTTTGCAGGGAGAGCGGGGATGAAGGGAGGAGAAAGGTAAAGTGAGGCTGAAAGAGAGAGAAAGGCCCCTCCGGATTGCGTCCCACAGTAAAAAAAAGTGAGCAGTACGGCGGAGGTTTTGGCGGAGTGGGGAGGTAAGAGAAGAAAACAGCGCCAGGGGGTGAGCGGCTAACTATTTTAGGCCGCCAGTCGTCATAGTAACGACAGCCTCGCCATAGCATGAGGAGGTAGTGTGAGAAATGTGAGGGAGAGACCGATAAACATATAGCGACGCTCTGGGGAACAGAAACTGCGTCTTGTGTTGAGTCACACCGATGACTCTCTTCAAAAAATGTCACTTGTTTCTGCCCGCGTGCGCAACTTTGACTGTTCTTTGGCAGGTCTCATTTCCCCTATTTGGGTCATTTGACTAAATTGGTGCCTTTTTGCAGACCTATGAAATGATGAATGATGATGAATTTCAAAGCACTTTCAAAACTGCTAGGAGGACTGACCAAAGCGCTGTACATGATGCAAATAAGGTGAAGAAAATACAAATAGCAATCACTTCTTAATGGAGCAAGTGCAGACGAGCTAAGAAACATTAATATTTGTCAAAAGCTAAAGCCAACTATTTCAAAAACGTGCAAACCCCACACGCCATAAATATTTACATTAGATATCACCTACGATGTTGTTGTCTATTGGAAGGAATGCGTCAATAGAACTGCCATTTTAGTACAGGGTAACGCTCCTTAAAAATGAATGTGGGACCAAGGTGCAGTGGAGAACTGTGGCCATCCGGAGCCCAAGATATATACACAATACATATGTCTTTTTTTGTTTTGTTATTTTTTTATATTGATGGATAAGAGACCACACGAGCATTGCCGACAAAGAGCATCTGTCCACCCTCCCTGTTAAACTTGATCTAATCCATGTACTGAAACACAACCCCTCTCCTGCTTTACTTCTAATTCTAATGAATGAAGCAATTCGTTTCTGAAAGAATCTTTATTATGAATGACTTGTGTGAACCATCGATATCCCTGTGTCTCACTGTGCATATCCACCTTTGTCATCTAAATGGTATATAACATTTTGTAATGTTCAATCATTTAGGATGGACAGTATGCAGATTAAGGCACAGGCACTGTTATTATCAAACACCCTAGAAGTTACTTTAAAAACTAGCCATTACCTCACTTATAGCTGACAATAATACAAGTTTCTGGCACCGCAGCATCTTGTCTTGTTTCATTTACATAGTTTACTGATTTTATTCAACAAAACTAGCATAAGCCTAGTATTTAGTGCGAGCAGGTGCTGCTTTGCCTTATGGTCAGTGCAGTAAGTGACTGTATTACCATCAATAACGCTACTTGTTTAGCACAAAAGTTTGTAACGTACAAAAACTAAATCTTACCTCTTTTTTTTTTTTTTTTTTTTTTTTTTTTTTTTTTTTTTGCTCGTTTCTACACCTGTACATAAGGTAAAAGTCCAGCGTCTTCAGATTAGCTTTAGGCTAGACTAAGTGCAGTTGAATGACTTTTGTCCTCAGGGTCCGTATGTGATATGTAGTCTAAAGATTGATGTTGGGTAACGAAGGTGGTCAAAGGTTGCTTTGCTGCTGCGAGTCGCTCGTTGTGTGAATGAGGCTTGAGCCATCATGCTGCCATGATTTATATTCTTTTATTGATATTACATGAATGCAATTAAATAAACAAAACATTATTTTAAATAGCTAAATTTTGTATTAATGCTAATGTGTAATGAAGCTGTATGTAATTTCTGTTTCAGCAAACTTAACATTTTTGCTAATTAAAGTCAAAATGATACAAAAATTCAATGTGCATGTTCTTTTAAGTCGGGTGTCAAACTCAATTCCTGGAGGGCCAAAGCCCTGCACAGTTTAGTTCCAACCCTGCTCCAACACACTTACCTGTAGGTTTCAAACAAGCCTGAAGGACTCAATTAGTTCGATCAGGTGTGTTTAATTAGGGTTGGAACTAAACTGTGCAGAGCTGCGGCCCTTTTGGAACTGAGTTTGACACCTGTGTTTTAAGTCATTCCTGATTGCTAAGCAATATTTTTGGCATTAGTATACATTATTTTTGTTTATAAAATATAAATAATTAGGTGTTTCCTGATTTAATGTCAACCAGGTAGCCTGGCCAAACTCCTGGTCACGTTTCAGTGACGTCACTTGTTGCATCATCCCTCAACTGTTATTCAGACTGTTAAAACACAAGTTTCTCCCACTCTTTTATTATAATCTTTTATCATTTTAGTTTTTTACAATCTCTTATAATATTTTTATAATGAGAATTTACAATGAAACATTATTTTGAAATGGCACCTACACATTTGGGTCAAAAAAAAAAAAAAAACTGTTGATGCTGTGACAATTTGCGTCTAGAAAATATAAAACGCATATAAATATCTAAAGCTTGCAGTTTGTCACTTCTGCCTAAATGGACTAAAAATGTTTATATATATATTTTTTCATACTTGGATGGGCAGAATTTATGATACAAGCACTTCAATTACGCATTTTAAATACAAATTAGTATTTTGTAAATTTTATTTTGATAGGGCTGATGAAAACAATGCAATATTTTGTATCAAAATACTTTAGTGTCTTGGATTTTTGTATTTTTAAAATACTTTTTAAGAAGTCTACATCAATACATCATTTAAATGCACCCTCTGAATGGTGCGTTGGATTTTATAACTCTTCTATTTAAAGTAGAGTTGAAAAAATCTTGGGAGAAAGTGTATACTGTACAAATAATAATAGTTTTGGGTGGATTGCTGATGCCGTTTGTTTGTCGTTAAAACAAACAACTTAAAAAAAAAAAAAAAGTCCTATAGTGGCGATTTCTAGAATACTTCATTGCCTGTTTCAAATGCCAGTAGTTGATCAGTATGTCCACTGTTTAGTTACAGAGGCTGTTTATCAATTCCAAGAATGCAGAGAACGGACTTGTGTTCTTGTGAAGACTTGTCTTGCTATGTTGGAAGAACGAAACTCCTGAGGTAAATAGGTTATATCTCTGAACTTTAATAATAAACCTATATAAATTGCTGCACTCCCCATCTCCAGCTGCAATGACTTCTGGGACTTCTAGAGCGAGTTCGGTGCTCAAGTCTGCATCGGTGCATCCTCGATATCAAGGACACATCTGGGAAGTTTCACGCGTCCTCCATTCTTGCGATCTTGAGTTTTGGAACTGAACTTTTGCTGATGATGACATTACAGGAGAACATGAGGACTCAAGACCGCTGAAGAACGCATATTGAGCAACAGCCTAAGTCAGTTTAATAGTGAAGGCATTGATCGAATAGGTCTAATTGATAAAAGATTTGCAAAGAAATGCCATGTTTCTTTTGTATAAGTATTTTGTAGTATTTAAAAATACAATTTTTTTTTTTGATACACGTTGTGATTGCTGTTTCTTTTTTTAAAAACTTCAGAGGTTCTGCAAGTTGCACTGTCCAAAATTTTGCTTGCCAATCTGAAGCTAATTGTAATGGTTTGTTTTGGTTCAGTTTGGAATTTTAGAGTGTGCTTCGACTTAGGTCACCCCCTGGTCCCTAACCCTGTTCATACTTTAGTTTCTCATAAAATCTTGACCTGTTTGACCTCAACCGATCTCAGAGTGGTAGAGCGGTGATTTAAAAGAAACTGCTATTGGCTGTTTTATTTAAAGGGGTGGTGCTACTCTGTCCCACCCTCTCTTCATGTTTTAGTTGAGATTACATCAAACATCGAATTACTATTCACAGGACCTTTAATCTTCAAAAGTTTGCAGATTTTTTTTTTTTTAGATTAATAAAAACTGTATGGAAGGTAATATAAAAAACACAACGGCATACTTTAAGTCCTTATTTCATACATATCAAGTATTATTATAGGTTAATTTTAGCTTATGGATTTGTTTTTGTTTTTTTTTAAGTTGAAAAGCAGCTGATCTCATGGAATGACCCATTTGCATCTCTCCCCTGAACGGTTTCTCACCCCCACGCGTTACCTCCTCTCCTCGTGCTCCTCTCTCTCTGAAGGACGGAGGTATTCCCACATTTCTCGGTCGCCAGGCAACGCTGCAGCAAGAAAAGGAGAGCGGGAGGAGGGGAGAAGGAGAGATGAGGCTGCTGGGGATGTGTGAACAATGCTAATGCTACTTCACTGATCACCAATTGTGTATTTACGCCTCCTCCTCTGCTCCTCTTGTCTCTCACCGGTTTATCTCGCTCTCCTCCTGTCTGCTCTCCCCGCCGGCTCCAAACTCCCTTTTAAACACTGCTGCTATTGTTATCAGTATTATTGTTGGGTCATTTAGCTGATGCTGGTATCCAGGGTAACTGGGAAGATGTGACATTGGTTCCCCACGTGAATACAAATATAGGCAAGTATTCATCAATATCCAAAAGAGCCATTATGGGTGTAATGGCCGAGGCATCCCTGTCAGATCGCTCCATAAATAATGCAGTTTCATTAGAGTCCAGCAGACTTCATCTGAACTCCAGTGAGTTCATGCTTCACCTATGTGTGTGTGTGTGTGTGCGTGTGCGTGTGTGTGTGTGTGTGTGTGTGTGTGTGTGTGTGTGTGTGTGTGTGTGTGTGTGTGTGTGTGTGTGTGTGTGTGTGTGTGTGTGTAGGCGCGTGTGTAACGAGAATGAGTAAATAACCATGCCAGTAAATCAGCTCAGGTACTGGATTAGGCATCAACAGGTGTGTGTGTGTGTGTGTGTTGGTATCACTTGTATTTATATGCAGAATTCATCATCTTCTGCCTCACAGCTTGTCTCATCCCAAAGGCTTTTCTTGGTTTTGTCCATAAATAGAAGTGCTTTTGATATCTCTGATTTAATTGAATGCAGCTTGTTGTGACCTCCTGAAACCTGTTGAAATGGCCTCTTAAATGGATGAGTTTTCCCAGAAATTGAAAAGGTTTGATTGCATATTGACCCTCATGTTGATACAAATTAAACTATGGTCATTTTTTATCAATCAAACATCATAGTAATGATATGCAATTATATATATATATATATATATAATTATTAGAAAAATTGTTTTTCTTGTTTAAATATTTCCCAAATTATGTTTAACAGAGCAAGGAAATTTTCTCAGTATGTCTGGAGAAAGCCTTATTTGTTTTATTTCAGATAGAATAAAAGCAGTTTTTAATAAAAAAAAAACATTTTAGGGTCAAAATTATTAACCCCTATAAGCTATTTATATATTTGATAGTCTACAGAACAAACCATCGTTATGCAGTTACTTGCCTAATTACTCTAACCTGCCTAGTTAACCTAATTATTTAAACCTTTAAATGTCCCATTTAAAGCCGTATAAAAGTGTCTTGAAAAACAACTAGTCAAATATTATTTACTGTCATCATGGCAAAGATAAAATTAATAAGTTATTAGAAATAAGTTATTAAAACCATTAAGTTTAGAAATGTGTTGGACAAATCTTCTCTGTTAAACCGTAATTGGGGAAAAAAAATTAACAGGGGGCTAATAATTCTTATGATTCATACGTATGTATGTATGCATGTATGTATGTATGTAATGTATAGATGCATATATTAATTCTAAATATATTTATATATTTTTTTTCAAAATACAAATAATCTAAAAACCAGCACCATCCTTTTTAAAAACCTTTTATTAAAAAAAAAAAAAAAAAAAAAAAATATATATATATATATATATATATATATATATATATATATATATATATATATATATATATATATATATATATATTCAATATATATATATATATATATATATATATATTCAATATATATATATATATATATATTGAAAAGACACGAGTAAGCCATGAGTGATTTGGCTAAATTATTCTTATGAAGACAAATTAAGCCAGCTCTCTATTAAAGCAGAGAATGAAGGCTCCATTTGTAAGTACATGTATTTTTCACGTGTGCATTAATGAATCCAACCTGCAACCAAGGCACCACACCACTATGTTGAATGTGAACATGCGTATTGATTTGGCCATCTGACCATTAACATGCATGGAAGCGTTTGTGTAAGTGTGCTCATGACTAAGGCATAACACCGCCTTGACACACAGAGATGCATTTAACACATGTACTGTATATGGCGTCAGTAAGAACAGAACATTTTCTTTGAGTGCCTTGCATTTCTGTAAGCTTGCACCCAGAAAAATGATTTTGAACTCTGAGCACACAGATCCTCAAGCCCCTCAGTGCCATGGAAACAGCAAATCTCCGATAGCAACAGTGACCGTGGTGACATTTGTGATGTAACCTGATGTTCTGTCATTTCTGCACTGAACTCACCCCCCCCCCCCCCTTCTGTTTCTCGAATCCTTAATTGCAGATCATTTACAAAGAGAAAACATTGTTTTTTGTTGTTATTGTTTTATTTGAAAGTGTCTTCCCATCACCTCAAATGATCTTCTGTCTGTTGGAGGTGTGAACCAGGAGACTTGTAAATTTAGCTGTCTCGCGCATATTTTTTTGTGAGCCTGTTTGTAGTCATAGACTGCATATGCACACTCTGCTTTTTATGTAACCATAAGGCACTATTAATAATATTTAGGGCACTTTCAGAGCTGTAGATTGTTTGTCTTTTTCAAATGTTAATGTAGCTGTGTTTTCATCACCCTGTTTTAATGTGTATTTTTAAGTATTGTAAACAAACATTTGGGCACAATTAATTAAACATTTGTAGCTTAAAGGTTAATTGTACATTTGTACTCATTTAAAACGGTATAGTATTATTATACAGTGATTATTTAATTTCTTTTTGTCTGTTGTATTTAACTTTGCTTGTTATTTTTTTTATTTTTAATTTCAGTCTTGGAAAAAATACTGAGAAATACTACTTGGAGTAAAAGTATCTGTTGTAAATATTACTCTGAGTAAAAAGTAGGTCTTTAAGAAGTACTCAAGCGCAGCGAGTATTAAACTGTGGAAAGCTGATGTTTTACATGCAATTTATGTGTGCGTGTGTTTGTGTGTGTGTGTGTGTGTGTGTGTGTGTGTGTGTGTGTATAAACATATCATTTTGTAGTGCATTGAGATATTGTTTCAGACTATTTGACGGTGGTGTATGTTTACATTACGATGACTGAAATCGTCAGTGACATTAAGTCTAAACATTGTGTGTAAAGATGTTGGACATCATCCTCCTGAAAACATGTTTTCATGTTCTTCATAATGATGCAAAATTATTATTATTTGATAGGACGGGAATCACAGGACTGATTGTTTTATTTTATTTTTGCATTTTGCCTGTCCTCATAGACAAGAAAAAAAATTAAGTAGTTCCGCAGGTTGGAGGAAAGAGTGGAGTAAAAGTACCAAAACAGCAATAAAAATGTACTCAAGGGAAAGTAAAAGTACACATTTCTAAAACGACCCAAGAAAAACTACTCAATTACTGTAATATGAGTATTTGTAATTTTGTCACTTTACACCACGGATTATATTTTATTCAAATACGCTCCCTTACACAATTATCATATTATAATGGTCTGTTCTGTAGACTATTGAAGAAATTAGTTTAAAGGGGCTAATAATTTTGACCTAAAAATGGCTTTTAAAAATTAAAAACTGCTTTTATTCTGGCCGAAATAAAACCAATAAGACTTTCTCCAGAAGATAAAAATATTATCAGACATACTGTGAAAATGTCCTTGCTCTGTTAAACATAATTTGGGAAATATTTAAAATTGGAAAAAATAAAAATAAAAAACTCAACAGGGGACTAACCATTCTAACTTCAACTGTATGTAATTGGCTTTTTCCACTTATGGTGCAGTGATTTTTGCAGTTACAAATACTTTAGTACCTGCACAGATTGATTTTCTTTTACTTTAAAAGTTTCACTCCTGCTACTCATTCAGGTGCCACTGGTTAACTTTCACAATTAAGACAAAATTCCTAAACTGAATTTTGTCACGTACAACTAAACTCATCTCTTTGTTTCATGCACATTAGGTTTATTTCCAGGATTTTGTTCCTATTAGTCATCCATGAGAAATGATAGACAGGAGCTCCATGTGCTTATTGTGGCATTCTTCGTAACATTCATTCATTTTCTTTTCGGCTTAGTCCCTTTATTAATCCGGGGTTGCCACAGCGGAATGAACCGCCAGCTTATCCAGCATGTTTTTACTCAGTGGATACCCTTCAAGCCACAACCCACCTCTGGAAAACATCCATACACACTCATACACTACGGACAGTTTAGCTTACCCAATTCACCCGCAGGAAACCCACGCAAACGCAGGGAGAACATAAAAACTCCCCACAGAAACGCCAACTGATCCACCTGAAGCTCGAACCAGCGACCTTCTTGCTGTGAGGCGACAGCACTACCTACTGCGCCACTGCGTCACCCCGTTCTTCGCAACATTATTTTATAATTTTAATAATCAATGCTTCGATTGATATTTTTAGTGCAATTGTGCACTGTTGTTTCCAAAATGCATTCTTCCATCCAATTTTTAATTGGTTGGAACACTAGAGCTTAAGCATGAGAAATTCATGTCTGGTCATATTTTGATCATCTATTGGTCTCACACATACACGTGACAAATTAGTTTAAACTTTTGAAAACTGTGACATGCAAAACTAGTTACATGAGCTTGCGATTCCGGTCTGGTGCATGCACGTACTGTACCTACAGTATGAATGGAAGTCAATGGGGTTGAAAATGCAATGTGGCTGTGGCTTAATAGCAGTAAATTGTCTTCGGATGACTGGAACAGCATTACTGGTAAATTCAAAGATATGCTCTTCACACAGACACAGGTGTTCCACTTTTTCCAGAAAGAAAAGAATCAAACGGATGATGATGATCTGAGGCAATGCATCACTATGCACAGCACATGATCCTGCACTCAAATGATGAATGTTGTTGTCATTATTGTTTTATGTGCACAAAAAAAAAATTCAGATTGAACCACTGAAGATATATGGTCTGTTTTGAAGATGCTCTTTGGTATTAATGAAAAGTAATTAATAATGTTAATATTCATTTTTGGGGGAACTAACCCTTTACAAAGGTGAGACCATTTAAGTAACTTGTCGGACTGATAGTTTTGGTGCCGATTTGAGGATGATTTCCATCAAACTAACTGAGCAAAGTCAAAAAAAACAAAAAAAAAACATGTCCTGTTCCAAAAAGGCAAGCCCAGAAGTGAAACCATCCTAAATGAAAGCCTAACATTGGATTGGGTGCATCTGACATTAGATGGCTGTTATGTTGTTAATGTGTCATTGTACTAACTCTCCGACTATCATCTTGTCTTTCTTTCCTTCACTCACTCACTCATGCTCCCTGCTTTGCAATCAATAACTCATCTTTCAGCGTCGATTTTTCCTCTTCCCCACAGGAAAACAAACGTCCTTCTAAAGGACAAACAAAGGGGAGAGAGGGGGAACGAGATGATGACACACCAGAATCAGAGGACAGAGCTGGATAATGACAGGAAAGCCTGTGAATATACTGAGACCAACTGTCATGTAAAGGTAAGGATAAAGTGGGCCAAGGGTTTGCTGGGGGGTAGATTGAAAGGGTAGTTATGGGATAGATGATTAGCCCGGGTCTCCACTGTACGAGAGCAGAGCGGATTGGGAGACGAGGAGGGGTTGTTTGGGGGAATGGCATATGGAAGGGATGGAGCTTAAGTCAGCACAGAGATCAAACACCCGTATTGACCTACGCTACAGCTGCATTAATTTCTTATAGCTCAGGCCGTGAAAGATAGACAGGTTTTAAAGCTCACAGAGTGAAAATGATACTCGGCTCAGGACTAAAAAGGCAGCAGTAATACGGAGTTTATGACAGGGAATCTAATATCGTCTTAAAGCAATAGTTCACCCAAAAACGTTTACTCTGTTCCATTCCTGCATGACTTTTACTTCCCCCGAGGAATAAAAAATAAGGGGCTTCACATCTGCTTGTTTTCCATGCAATAAAAGTGAATGGTGACCAGACACTGTCAAGCTCCAAAAATAATAAAAGGCACCCAATAAAGTATTAAAACGGAGAATTCATGTGACTTGTACCCTTTTAAACTCATTGGAACAAAACCATATTTTGGGTAGGTCACAAAACGAAATGCATAAAGAAAACAAATACAACAGGATTATTTTAAACTATTTTTCTTCTGAAATTTGTTAATAATTATTTTATTTTAAGTGTCAGATTATTTGTTTATCTTTAGTTTTGGTTAACCGTAAGGTTGTCACTATCTTCTGGCCACTATTAGTCACACATTACTAGTACCCCTTTGGACCCCCTTTTGCCTTCAGAAAAGCCTTAATCCATCGTGGGATAGATTCAATAAGGTACTGGAAATATTCATTAGAGATTTTAGTCCATATTGATGTAAAAGCATCACACTGTTGCTGAAGATTTGTCGGCTGCACATCCATGATCTAAATCTCTCGTTCCACCACATCCCAAAGGTGCTCTATTGGGTTGACTTCTGATCACTGTGGAGGCCATTTGAGCACAGTGAACTAATTCTCATGTTCAAGAAACCAGTCTAAGATTGACAGTGCGTTTTCCTGCTGGAAGTAGTACAGTGTGGTCATAGATGGATGGACATAGTCAACAACAATACTCAGGTAGGCTGTGGTGTTGATACAATGCTCAATTGGTACTAATAGGCCCAAAGTGTGCCAAGAAAATATCCCTCACAGCATCAGCCTGAACCGTTAAAACAAGGCAGGATGGATTCATGCTTTCATGCTGTTGATGCCAAATTCTGACCCTACCATCTGAATGTCGCAGCAGAAATTGAGAATTATCAGACCAGGCAACATTTTTTCCTATCTTCTATTGTCCAATTTTGGTGAACATGTGCAAATTGTAGCCTCTGTGTCCTGTTTCTAGCTGAAAGGAGTGGCTGCTGGTGTGGTCTTCTGCTGCTGTAGCCCATCTGCCTCAAGGTTGGACATGTTGTGCATTCAGAGATGCTCTTCTGCATACCTTGGTTGTAACGAGTGGTCATTTGAGTTACTGTTGCCTTTCTTTCAGCTGGAACCAGTCTGGCCATTCTCCTCTGACCTCCTCTGGCATCAACAAGGCATTTGCGCCCACAGAACTACCATTCACTGCATGTTTTCTCTTTTTCGGACCATTCTCTGTAAACCGTAGAGATGGTTGTGCGTGAAAATCCCAGTAGATCAGCAGTTTCTGAAATACTCAGACCCGCTCGTCTGGCACCAACAACCATGCCACATTCAAATTCACTTAAATTACTTTCTTCCCCGCTCTGCTCAGTTTAAACTGCAGCAGACTGTCTTGGCCATGTCCACATACCTAAATGCATTGAGTTGCTGCCATGTGATTGGCTGATTAGAAATAAAGTGGCCGGTGAGTGTACAGATTATGGTGAAAAAATTGTTATTGTTTGTTTCTATGTGTAAATGATTAACATTCTTATACAGTGAATACATTTAGTTGCATTTAATAACAACTAAAACAATGTGAAATAAAATATTGTTCCGATTTGTGGGTGAAAAAAAAAATTATGACCTGTTTTTCGGCTGAACTGCAACCCAAAAACTACAGAGAACAGCTGCCACATATATTAATTATAAAGTTCAACAGACGTAGGATGTAGTTTTTAGTGTGAGAGCTGTTCTGCTTATGAAGTGCAAGAGTGGAAACAAGGGTCAATACTAAACCAACACACATACAAAAAAAATGTGACCTGCTTGATTTCACTGGAAGTACAATAGGAAAATTAAAGACTCCTCACAACACCAAACATGGAGAGATAATTTAAAGTGTAGCTATAAAAAGAGAAAAGAAAGCATTTCTGACTGACTCTCTGACTTTTTGGTTTTGATTGGAATTTTGTTGATTTGACCAGACCTTGACCATCGCAGCCACTGTTTGGAGGCGATCTGGAGGCGATTACACAAGATTTGGAGGCACATGACAATGATCAAGGATTCAGGGATGCTGTGCAGTCTGCATCATTGGGGAAGCAGTGCAAACATTCTGCATGCTCAGACACACAGGTGAATATGAAAACATAGCCCAGCTGAGGCTGTGGTAGCACTAGTATGTACAGTACTGTATGTGTGGTGTGAAGGGGATTGTTAAGCTGCTTGCATAATTTATACAGTGCGAGTGGTTCAGGCACCCTGGGTGAGCTGTGGGTCACATCTGCATTATCAAGAGCTCTCAGTCTCCTCCTCTGAACTCCATCCTAATAACATGGGGAGAGTGGCAGAGCTTGGTGCATTTTAACAAATTTAAAAACTCACACCATTATAACTTAGTAG
Organism: Danio rerio; assembly: GCF_052040795.2. Lineage (NCBI taxonomy): Eukaryota > Metazoa > Chordata > Actinopteri > Cypriniformes > Danionidae > Danio > Danio rerio. The sequence goes on from NC_141023.1 coordinate 29,844,917, forward strand.
TTTCTTTAAAATTGTAAGTGGTTTTAAAGTGTTAAATGTGTGTTACTTGAGTACATTGTTAGTGCTGTATTGGTACTTATACTTCATAATTTTCCTTCAACCTACAGTCACTTTACTTCTTTTTTTTTTCTACTTCTCAACCATAGACAAGAAAAAATAGTCCTGTTATTTGGAAAAAATGCATCAGACAGACTGACCTCAAGACATAGATGCTTTGTAAATGCAGCAAATATGCACAGTGAAGCATTGAAATTGTACACGCGATGACCGTGAGATGATTTAGAATGCATGTCACTAATGAGAAGATAAATTATGCCTACTGCATGATCGCTAAATGGCCTAAAAATAACAAAATGCACTGTAGAATGTTACGTTTTCAAATACATTCACAAATTGTATGTATTCTTTTAGTGCTGCACGAGCTTGGTTTACGGTGCAATCATTAGTCATAGTTCAAGTGCATAACCTATGTGTTAATATATCATCACAGCTAGATTTTTTGCCTCTTATGTTATGGATTTTGCTTCATATAAACACATTAACATGCAATCTCTGTTTGTTGTAGGTGAATCTATTAATGTAATGTCACATTAAATTCATTTCACATTTTGAAATCCATAGTCCATATCTTCAATTCCTGAAATACTGTTAGTGCCGTTTTATTTTAAGGGTGTTTCTGAGGTAAGCTACTTTCAATTTTTAAAAAAAAAAATTTTTATTTGCAGGTTATTGACCTTATGCTTCACGTAAAAGTTAGCGGCACCGTTGGAATATTTTGCTTGACTTATTGTCTCACTCACTTCCATTGATTTTTAAACGTTAAAAACAGCTCGTTATGCTGCTTGATGTTGCAAACTGATATTTTCTTATTCTATCTTATCTACTTTTTATGTATAGTCATGAACACACTTGTTTGAAGAGCATGTTGCCATTGATTATTCCTAGTCATTTCTCCCATAGGCAACTGAATAGCAGAATCAGGTCAATAAGGTGGAATAATTTTCACCGCCTAATACTTACTAAGTTTGAGTACTTTAGAGGCTGCTTTTTTATACTCCTACTTTGAGTAGTATTTACAACATATACTTCAATAATATTTACACTACATTCTTTAGAAATAGTTTGAGTAATTCCAGCACTGGTCATTTTTAAAACTCATCACATCAGGTTTGCTGTAGCGCAGTTGATTAATGTGAAAGTTTACATTTGGAACCATTTGTGCAAAACACTATATGGTTAACTACTACTTATTCATATAATACAACCATATTCAAGCCTCAGACTTGTTTCAGACAAGTTTCATAGGACAAAAGCACTTCACAAAATTCAAATTTGTGAAATAGTATGCTGTTGGATCTGGAAAGACTGCTATAAGCAGTATATTGTCTTGTTTTCCAAACAACTGAAAAAGAATAGCACAGACCAAGGAAAAACTATCTTTAGTGTTGTGCGGAGAACAGGCAATCGATAGGTCCAGCAGGTCAAGTAATATAAAATAATATTCCAGCCAATTAAAGGCTGATGAAAGCTAATTCAATAACGTAATCATTTAAATAAAGACAAAACCTCAATTCAAAGTAAAACATAATAAACATACCTTATTTTCTTGTGTTATCCTAAGATCCATGAGATTAAAGATAAAATAGTTTCAAAAAATTAATTTATAAACAAACTAAATATACATTTATTTTTATATTTAAACTAAGTCCAAATTAATTACAAGCAATTTCTATTGCAAATAAATAAATAAATATTTTTTTATTATTTTTTATTTTTACATTTTCCACCTAAGCTGGCTTTTGGTTGATCTTTTTAAATAAACAAACAAACAAAAAAACAAATAAATAAATATATTTTATTTAATTTTAATTATTTATTTATTTTTACATTTTCCACCTAAACTGCCTTTTGGTTGACATTTAAAAATAAATTAATTAAATAAATAAAATAAAACCTATACATTTATTTGTTTAAATTATGTATGTATGTATTTATTCATTTATTTTTTACATTTTCCACCTAAACTGGCTTTTGGTTGACCTTTTTAATATAAATAAATAAGAGTGTAGGTTTTATTTCATTTTAATTATTTTATTTTTACATTTTCCACCTAAACTGGCTTTTGGTAGACCTTTCTTAATAAAAATAAATAAATAAAATATGTATAGGTTTTAATTTATTTTTATTAAATTATTTTTACATTTTCCACCTAAGCTGGCTTTTGGTTGACCTTTTTCAAAAATAAATGAATAAATAAATGTATATATTTTATTTAAATTTATTTATTTTACATTTTACACCTAAGCTAATTTTTGGTTCATCTTTCTTTTAAAAAGTATTTTTATTTTATTTATTTATTTATTCATTTATTCATTTATTTATTTATTTATTTATTCATTTATTCATTTATTTATTTATTCATTTATTCATTTGTTTGTTTTATTAACATTTTTCACCTAAGCTGGCTTTTGGTTGATAAATAAATAAATAAATAAATAAATAAATAAATATATAAATTTTATTTATTTATTTTCCACCAAAGCTGGCTTTTGGTTGACCTATTTCAGCTTTGCCTTCACAAAGACCTGCAGTTTATAAACACATGCACAAATTCAGGTGATAAGAAACTCCTCCAATGGGGTGGAATGAAACGTCAGCCGAAACCTTTATGCAGGAGCATGCAGAGCACAGTGCCACTCTGAAAGAAGGTTCTGTATGTCCCTCATTTTTGTACCTAATATGCAAAACGCAAACAGATGCAGAGGAGCACAATCGCAATGTCACCCTCATACTCGTATATCAACACACACACCCGTAGGTTAGTCAATAAATTGTAACCCTGAGTCTGTATTGTTCAGATGCTGACCCCGTAGCAAACCCACACCCAGCACAAAAGACATGTTGACTTCAGGCTAGACATGATTACACACATACACACACACGCAGAGCGTAGGCAGAGGTCAGCTATTGGGGTCAACCTACACACCCCGCAGCTAACAAGTCACAGCTCTAGTGTCAAAGCTGTGATAACACATTGACATAATGGCTGCTAAACACACACAACACACCGATTAATTTTTGAGACACACCCATAAACTCACACCAATCCCCGAGGCAGATGTTTCATGTCAACATGAGATCACGATGAACCCGGTTGACTCTCTTAATGTGTGTGATACAGCAGTGCAGAGGCGAAATAGCCAGAGATGCGGACATTTTTAATGTTGATACTGTTGTTATTTTAAGAGTTATTTTTGGGCTGGTGTGTCTCAGTGGTTTAAAAACACTCATCACTGTCAAAATGACTGAGATGACCAATCAAATCACACATAGTAAACATGATTTTCAGCACAGCGCTTCGATTTTTACAGTATGAAGTAAGCCCTATACATGATGGAAATAAGGGGGGAAAATATCCTTTCTACAAAGTAATAATTCACTCAGATTTGGTTTGCAAACAGCTGACCTGAGATTTTTTTCTTTTTTTTTTCTTGTACAATAAAAATTCAGCATTAGTCATATGTATTTTGCACTATTATAAAAGCAATAGTTCACCTCAAAATTAAAATTACCCCATAATTTACACACCCTCCTCAAGCCATCCTCAGTGTAAATGCCATTTTTTCTGTCAGACAAACACAGTCTGAAAAGTTATAAACAAGTTATAAGTCATATACACAAGTTTTTTATGTTTAAATATGTATTTCTTAAATGATTTTTTTTGTATTTATTTATTTCAATTTTTTATATATTTTAATATTTTTTTATTTATTGTAGTTGTTATTTGTATTATTATTATTATTTTTCTTATTTTCTCTCTTAGATAAGTGTAATTTCTTGTACTTACTAAGTACCTATTTCTAATGTACCGTAACTTGACTATAAGGTAGGGGTGATAATAACATTAGTTTAAATTTCTCTGTAAAACTACTTTGTTATATCTGTAAAAGTTTAATAAACAGATAAAAAATATAAATATATAAAATATTTTTGTTAAAAAAAACTTTATAAAAACCCCTCTTTGTTGCATAATTGGTTATACGACTAAGTGTAAAAATGGAACTAATATAGAACTAGATATAGATACTTATATAGAACTAATAGTTATTAGCAGTTAGTGTATTCTAATTTAAAACTAATAGTTGCTGTTGATTGTATTTTTTAAAATTTCCTTTTTCCTTCTTTATCCTATTTGATTTTTAACTTTACTTATTTAACCCATTTATTTTCTTTAAATAAAGAGACCATTGCTGTAAAAAAATCTTACTTCCATTCTATCAGCTCTTTGTTGCATGATTGGTTATAAGGCTAAGCACTGTAATAGAAAAAGCTAAAAAGAAATGTGATGCAATGCGTGCAGAACTAAATGTAATGCTGTGAATTGACACACATTCATTGTGCATTAATTGCGAATGCCTTAACAACTTTGCCCCCTAATCATGATTTTTTGGAGTTTTTGTTCATTTTGAGGGCCACAAATCATTATTTCTTTCCAACACTGGTCTGGTCTTTGATAAAAATGAATTCTTCTTCGTCTTTTGCTTTCACTTTTTATAAAATCCCAATGGGTACATATTAAATCACACCATCTTTTTTTTTTTACCCCACAGAATATCATGTTTCACTGAGAAACATGTACATTTTTAATAACCGCATGCAAATTGGCAGCAAACGTCGTTTCTTGTCGACTTCAAAATGTGCATCTAAATTGATACAAGCAGACATACAAACACACACTTGTGTTCTCGCATCCCCCATTTTGCATTCGTTGTTTGTTTGATCCTGTTTTTGACATGAAAAACATCCAAAATAACCACCCACAGTTCAATACTCATTTTGTGAAAAAAAGAACATCTTTTATTCCATAAATTTATCAGTATGGCACATGAACAGAGATTGAATGGTCTGAAAAAGATTTGGCACAGAACCATTACAGCAGAACGAATCTGCCCTCCTCCACACACACACACACACACACACACACACTCAAATAAACACGCACACATTCCCGCACGCACACAACACATTTCAGATGTTAATAATACACACATTCCAGAGCGTTTTATCTAACAGTTTCAAACAGAGTCAGGAGAAACAATCACATTAACAACTACTTTCAATATTTCAGAGGGCCTCAGACAACCCAAAGTGGCAGATGGGGGAATGTTTAATTGAACAGAGGGAAGGAAATATCTGAGGCATCAGTTTGCTTCTCTGTTGTCTTTCTGTTTTTTTTCCCTTCCTCTCAAGAGAGGATTGTGGTTGCAGCGTGTGTGTTTGTGTGTTAGACACCAGACAGTCGTGAATTTCTGGCCCTTCGGGGAAAAACTGATAAACGAGAAGCTGATGTGGTAGAAAAGTGAGAGAATGAAATGATGAAGGATGGATTTGGGAAAAGAAGGGTAGGTTTACACATCTAAAGATATGTCTTTGCCTTTTCTAAACATTTGTGTACAGATAAAAATGATCCCCATTCACACACATCTAGGAAAAACAACTAAAAATGTTGTATTATTAATGCTAGGCTAGCAGCTGGGAAAGTCACTTTGTAAAGAAACACTATGCACCTTAGGCTATACGGCCCTGTAGTCCACTTGTTGTGTTGTTTTGGTTGCAGCCATACGTGCCTATAGCTCAGGATATACACCAATTCTTGAATGTTGTGTTTTCAGGCTAAACCACTTATATAATAAATGACCAAAATGCATAATCTTTTGATAATACTTGTTGTTTACAGTGATTCATAAGATTGGATGGCAAATGAATTAGGAATTATTTACACAAGTTTTTAAATCATGTCATGATTTCTTCAATGACTGCTTACATGGACATCAGTAATCGTATTATTTGCGTTAACCTGAATAAGACAATAATATGATTGAGGTGTTTACATGAGTTGCTTTTTGAATATTCCTTTCTTGATCCCAATTTGCATGTTATAACACAGTTCGATTAACGTCATCACAATATAAATGTTTCCTCCGGAGTTTCATGTAAGTTTGGCCATTTCTTTTTTTCTTTTTTGACTTTAACTGCAGTTCCGCAGTTTCACTTTCATTCAGGAATATTTCTCTCATGCCCTTGCATGACAAACTGAGGTATTGGATGCAAGTATGAAGTAAGGACTGCTGGAAGAGTGTTGTTTTAATGGACTTTAATACTGCATGCTAAATGAGAAGCATTTCGCTGACTCAGTAGGTACTGAGAATATTGTCAAACAGCCATGTGTGTATGAAATATTCTGTTGCAAAACGGGGTGAAAAGTCCTACAAGATGGTAATAGTTTGATTGAGGTGTTTACATGTCTGTACTACACTTATAATGCGAATAAAACTTGCCTTGCCTAAAATCAGCATACGCCACGTCTTAATTTGATTTAGTTTGATTATGACCTTAATCAGACTAAATATATCTAAAATTGCCATTTACATGGTAGAATCTTAATCAGAGTATTGTCTCAATCATATTAAAATCGGATTATTGGTGTCCACGTTAATGTACTCAGTCTCATGTTGTTATAAATCAGAAAGAAATATTGTATTTAGAGAATATTCTAACCATCTTTTCAATATAAAGAAAGGGGTAAATCTATAAAATGACTAAAAGCACTGTAAAAGTATCATAACAGAAGTCTGTTACACAAAGCTAGCCGAACAACCTCTTGAGTTTCAGAGTAGATTTAGAGATGACAAAACCAAATATTATAATAATAAAAAAATAACACAGGGCTCAGGTTTTACAGTGCTTCATTTAAACCCGCTAGGTCAATGCAGGGTTTGATCCAGAGTTTGCACCTCAAAAGAGTGATGTCTGCAGTAAATGGCTGATCGCATGAAACAAAATCTGTTTAAATTAATTCACTTCTCCCAACATCACTTATTGGTTAATTATTACAAATAGTACATTTAAGTGCATTACTCCATCACTGCAAATCAATCAGCTGAAACATTTCACCCAACAGTGAACATTTCCTCACCATTTTCTTGCACTCAAGTGGTTGTAAACTTTTCTGAGTTTCTTTCTTTCTGTTGAACAAAATACAAGACATTCTGAAGAATGCTGAAAAAAAGCAGCCACTGACATCCATAGTGGGAATCAAAGGGAAGTCAATAGCTGTTTTTTCTCCCAAGATTCTTGAGTATATCTTCCTTTGTGTTTAACAGAAGAAAGTAACTCAGACAGGTTTGGAACAAATGCAATGATTAAAGGATGACAGATTTTTATTTTTGCGCAAACTATCCTTTTAATGCTTATTTATATTAAGAATATTCATTCATTAATTTTCCTTTGGCTTAGTACCTTTATTCATCAATGAACCGCCAATTTATCCAGCATATGTTTTACACAGCGGATGCCCTTCTGACTGCAACCCAGAACTGGGAAACATCCATACACACACAGAGTACAGCCATAGTTTATTCAATTCACCTATAGCGCATGTCTTTGGACTGTGTGGAAAATCAGAGCACGAACCCAAGTGAACAAGGGGAGAACATGCAAACTCCACACAGATATGCCAACTGGCCCAGCCAGGGCTCGAACCAGCGACCTTCTTGCTGTGAGGCAACAATGCTAACCACTGAGCCACAGTGTCACCCTATTTTGGATATTTGGATATAAATTTAAATGCAAAGATCAATGTTAATTGCCAATTCACGTATTTAAATGACTTTTTTAAAAAAAATGAATTATGATTTATAATTCACACAAGATGTAACATGCAGCAATAGATGGGCCATTTTTGTTTTGAAATTCATCCACTGCACCTGTATCTCATTGAACATTTTTTTTTGTACTGGATTTATTTATGTATATAAAACAGGAGCAACTAAAACCAGTGAGACCTGTGTGAGAAACGATCTGAAATAAACCGTGTGCGTGCCTAAGAAATCCTCAATTCATAAACAAATGATTCATGCGAAGATCTTAACAATGAATCATTTGCTCTAGTTCCCAGATCCACTCTGAATTGTTTGCTCTGAATGATTCAGATTGATTCAGCGCTTTAATTCAACTCGCAGACTCAATGATCCATTTAACAGTGGAAAACAGCCCACCAGAGGAACATCATCAGTGAATGGCTTGAATTTCAGACTGCTCATCACACACAAATACTGTGGGACTTCAAATACAGTGCATGAGTCAAACGGACCACTTTTATGATGCTCCTGCAGCCTAAAATATTTCAACTTTTGGGTTCCACAATAGAAAGAAACATTTCTAGTTTTTTGGGTGAGTAAATGATTACAGGCTTTACATTTTCTGTGTAAATGATCCCTTTAAATCAGTGTTTCTCAAATCTGTTCCTGAAGGCACACCAACAGTACACATTTTCAACCTCTTCCTAATCAAACACGCCCGAATCAACTCATTAGAACATTAGAAGAAACTCCAAAACCTGAATTTAATGGGTAAGATAGGGAAGATATCCAAAATATGTACTGTTGGTGTGCCTTCAGGAACAGGGTGGGGGAAACACTGTTTTAAAAGACTGAATGGAAAGTATCTTCTCTTCATTTCACATCATTTCTCTGAAAGCTGGTGACTCAGAAGGAAAAGGTCTGATGCGTTTTCCGCATGTCAGAAGATATAGATGTAGGGAAGGAGGAAGAGGGTGAGAAAAGGAGAGAGAGAGAAGGGGGATGTCAGCTGTGCGCCTCTCATTCCTGCAGGTTACTAACAGTGAGGTCATCACATCCCACGGCAACGCTTGACATACAAGGAGAGCAATGTCCCGCATGCACTGAAACACACATGACTCAATTTAGCAGACGGACGGATGGACGTCCACAATCTTACGAAAACGCACATGCTGGCTGTCAGCATGCTCGCATTGACACCTACGATCTAGGAGTACACACACACACACACACACACACACACACACGTCACACGTGCCCACACACTGGTAGATGTACGAAGGTTTACCTTTCTTAGTTCACAAAGTCGATGGCAAATGAGGCACGGTCAAATGAGACGTAATGAAAAGTGACAAGACATGTCCCAACGTCCTATGACAGCCAGCCTTGCTCCATTTTTCTCTCTTGAGTTGTTGCTTTGTCAGATTCATCAGCAGAATTAGCACATGGGTGTATGTTTGAAGAGGGACATCCTGATTTATTTTGTTCTTGTTATGATGTTGTGGTCTAAAGTAACTTAATATTCTTGTAATTCATTTAGAAATTTAGTAATTGATTTTACTGTAACAGAGAGTGTCCCACAGGCATCATTATTTTTGAGTGTAGCAAAGACAAAGGTACAGGAACTGTCACTGAGGCAGTACCTTTTTAAAAGATACATATTTGTACCCAAAGAGTCCACAGTGGTACCTCATAGGTGTATATTAGTGCCCAAATGTACCTAAAAAGTACCTTTGAGTTATCATTACAGACCCTTCAGGTACAAACATGTACCTTTTGAAAAGGTACGGCCACAAGGACATCTCCTGTACCTTTATTTGTGAGAGTGTAGAGTCCTGCAACTATTTATTTGGAGTGCAGAGAAATTAAAATAGAAAAAGGTCTAAATATATATTTAGGGCTGTTAAAGTTATAATGTGCAACACAGACATAAATGTTTAATGTCGTTGGTCTTTTATTTTTTTTCACATCTGCTGAATTTTAAATAAATTATAATTTCATTCTGCTTTATAAATAAATGTAATAATTCCTGCGATTTTTATTTGACATGTAACGGAGGCCAGCTAGCGAAAGGCTATGCAGGTAAACCTCATTACTCTGACCTCTAAAGGTGCTCTAGTGACAGATGCTAAAGGCCACGGTCTTTAGCCTCCTTTTATAGAGCAAATAACTCCCATTCAAATCATTGCTGGTTTGCTCCCACCTCAGGCTGGGTTGGGAGCAGTAGGACCGGTGTGTTATGTGGGGGCTCGTCCAGGATAAAAGTGAGGTTTAGGGGAATGAGTGTAACTGAGGCCAGCTAGCGAAGTGCTATGCAGATAAACCTCACCACTCTGACCTCTAAAGGTGCTCTAGTGATAGACGCTAGAGGCTATGGTCTTTAGCCTTCTTGTTAGAGCAACCGACTGCAATAAAAAGGACCGGTGAGTTACATATACAAATAAATTTCTTTTGTATTAAAAAACATTTGCATAAGAATGTGGTAATAATGCTCCCAATTTACACAGATTTTGTTTTTCAAGAATATGCATTTTGGAGGTTTGTATTCTCAGGGTTATTTATAAATAAACAATCAAATTACGTTAAAGTTTTTGTGTAAATGCCCCTGTGGCCCAAATGTGGTTCCCTTCAGAGTGTCACACTTATCTCACACACTACACTGTAAAAAAAAAAAAATGCTGGGTTCCACACAATTCCTTCATGTTGTCCCAACACAAATCGATTTAAGTAACGTGGATGTGGAACATTAAAGAAATAAGTTATCCCAAAACATTCAAGAATTGTGTTAATTCAGCTCATTGTTCAATAAGTAGTTTGAACAAGCAACAAACATATTTATATAGAGTATATATATGTGTGTAAAAGTCATAGCTGCCTTTTTATTTTAAGAAATGTATCATCCTAAACTGGTGGTCCCTGACACCCAAACATACAGTATAAAAACCTTCAGGCTACAGCATGAATGCTGTGTAAAGAGAAGTCCTTTGTGGTTGGGATTTTAGGAGTATCCCACATGGGGAAGGATGGAAAAGAAATTGCTTTACAAAAATGACTGTTCTCCGAACATAAATCAAAAACTTGAACGCTGACAAAAGGGGGGAGAAGTTTAAAGTAAAATCAATAATTATAGTTAAACTTTATTTCATATTGATAAATGTTTACTGTTATGCTGCTCTGTGCCTTTTAGAGTTATTGAAACAAAAGCAGTGTGCGGGGTGTAATGTGCTGAGATAACGGCAAGCTTTTGTTTCGCCTCTTCTGCAAATCTTGTTCAGTGATCCGCCGCGCTAAACAGTAACTGGGTCACATTTAGATCCTTCAGTTTGCTAAGTCTCCGATGACACTGGCGCTCTGACCCCCAGAACTTAGAGCAGGTTCTCCTGCAGCTCTGGCGTAGGTTTGTTTTTTGACATCTCAGCATGAGCAGGTTTTTCATAAGGTGATCAGGTCACCGCTCATTGCTCTCTCACCAGCCACTCCACAGGCTGCCTACAGATTGTCCACTTCAAAGTTCTTTTTTTCCCCTAGTGGACTGCTTCTCTAACATAAACTGTTACCTTCCAAGTTCATTCAAAGTAACATCATACAGGGCATCTAACCATTACTATGTCCAAAACACATAAACAGAAACCGTGTTGAGACCGAAGTGGTGTGCGGTCTGAAACTCAACTGAGAATTCATCCTCGGAGAGCAGCTGAGATGCTTATTCAGCGGTTTTAACCAGGCCGACTCATTCAGAATGCTTTCACACATTTACACAAACCTACACTGCATAAAATCATCCTCATAATCAGTATTTTTATTTGTCATTCTCCAGTAAATATATCCTTAGGATTTTGCTACTTTAGCATTAAAACTGAGTAAACTGTTAAGACTTTTCTGAGACTATATTTACACCATTGGCAATTCTTGTTTGCTTGTTTAAGCCTAAACCTCGTTTGCTTTATTTATGCTTAAAAAGAAGTAAGTGCCAATGGGGTAAGAAAAAAACAACTTAGTTTCTTATTTAATTAATTCACTTCATCTTTATCTTTATATTATATCTATAGCGCTTTTACAATGTAGATTGTTGTCAAAGCTGCTTAACATAGAAGTTCTAGTAAATTGAAACCGTGTCAGTCCAGTTTCAGAGTTACATTTAGTTCAGTTCAGTGTGGTTTAAATGTCACTGCTGAAAGTCTAAACACTGAGCAAACCTATTGATGCGCAAGTCCCAAACCAAGCAAGCCAGTGGCGAGGAACAAAACTTCTTTAGATTTATTTTTTAAGCAAGTCTTAATATCTTAGGTGAAGGGGGTTCAAGTCTAGAGTCTACTGAATTTAGGTAACGTTGAAATATGTTTAAAAAAATTATCCTGATATTATTTTTCCATGCACAATTGGCAAATCTGAGAAAATGACTTACATTTTGTTTTATAAGACAGGTCAGAAATGATAATCTATAATTCCAGAAAAGATCATTTGATAGTGTCTTCAAACTATTACACTTTCTAGTTTTCTCACACAGCAAAGATGAAGACACATTCAACAATCTTCTAAGAAATTTCACAAAAACAAAAGTCATTTTGTGTAATCAGTTTTACAGTAGGGTGAATGTTCTGCATGCAGATTTAGCTGTACACAGACCAAGATAAAACTGCTTGGTTTAAAAGTGATGTCTGTGTGAGCTGTGCTTAATTTATTTATCCATGATTGAACAGTCCCAAAATAATTGTGTTATTTTTAAGGAAGTTCAATCCCTTTTGAGAATAGTAATATTTGTGTGTTTTTGCAATCAGAACCACACATTTTAAAAAATAAGCCAAAGATAGTGATTAACCTTTCTGTTGTGTTCAGGTCAAATATAACCGATTTACGACTTAAAACACTCTTAAATGTTGTGTTTTACATCTGATTGCATCAAGGCCTTATGCTATCCTCTACACTATGCATTTGACGCATTAAAAAGTGAGGATCACCTCTTTCACTCTTTTGAGTGCTTTAGTCAATGTTGTTGTACACCTGTGGTGTTCCCAGTCAAAAGTGACCGCCATAGGAAATGAATGGATTTCCAGACTATATTCATTCATTAAACTGTAAAAACATCCCATATAATGTACACCACTCCAACTCACTATTTGTAGTTTCAGTACAGTCATTTTGTCTAATTCTATAAATTCATGGTAAACACTAATTTGAGAGATTGCTCACAGCTAAAGATTGTTGAATAAAAACTTGATTCAGAAAAAGTTTTTTGTGCTAATTTAAGAACAGTTAAAACAGACTGGTCAATTTTGACCAGGAACACTACAGTAAGAGGCAGGAAGTGAACATGACGGGAGGGTTAAGAACATGATCTTTGAATTTGAGCCACAAGAATTTCTAAACCAAAAAAGCAGAAGACGTCTAAAAAAACATGACACACAGGACTAAAGAAGCAAACAATATTGCGAGGGAACTATCATTTAGAACAATCTGTGAACTAAACTTTGGCAATGAATATCGCTCCTATTAGCAAACACCGTCTTAAGCACCTATCCACTGCACACGACATTCGGACACGACTGTCGGAATGCGTCCCCTTGTGGTAGTCGCACAGATTTTTCAGTTTTGTCGTGCACCATGGGAGAGAAGCTGATTCTGCTGCTCTGGATGACAACCTGCTTCAAATGCATGTCTGCGTAGATATATACAGCACGAATACAACAGGCCTCTGAGCAAGAAATGAGAGGATCGCGCGAGTTCTACTGGTGCTCATATTGCCGCTCAAGAAAGTCACTCTTCGTTTACAAAAAAGTTGAATGATTCTCAACTTTGTCGCGTCACCCAACACGCCCATCTGGTCGGCAACGGTCGCTCGCGTAGACTGAGGTTGCTGCAAGTCGCTCACTCTTCACTGAAATGAACGGTCGCTTGTTGATTTGCCGGTGTGAGTCGCTCGTAGTGTCAATGAGGCTTAAAGGAGTGCAAAAGCAAGAAACTTATAGACCTCAAAAAAATTTGGAGGGAATGTGGAGACAACATAAAAAATTATGTTTTTTTTACTCATTTACATATAGAAATGTTAATTTAAAAAGGATTTTTTAAAATTAAAAATTAACGAAAAAATACTGTGTCCGCACACAGATCTGCTTGGACAACACTGGGATATATCACATCTGGTCGGCTGGTCGCATACGGTCTAGTCGCAGCAATTTCAATGTATCCGCAGCTCAAATCGGATCTGAATTTTCCGTATACGGAGATGATCAGAACTACCAGACTACTCTCCACTGTAAAATTAATGATTTCCGGTCTGTCGCGTGCAGTGCGTGCAAGTTTTGTTGTGCACTGGGAGAGACGCTGATTCTCGTGGTGTGCGAAATAAAGGAGTGCAAAAGCAAGAACCTTTTTCTCTGTACTTTCACCATGGTTGAATGAATTAATGAATGAATACTAGACCTCTAAACATTTTAGAGTGAATGTGGAAACAACATTAAATAAATAATATTTTAATTAGTCTTATGAATAGAAATGTTTTTTTTTTTTACACTTTTTCTGATTCCAAAAATAATAAAAAATCTACTATTACTCATCTTGCATGCACGGATCTGCTTGAATAACACTGTAATACATCACATCTGGCCGGCCAGTCGCATACGGTATAGTCGCAGGAATTCAAATATTTAAACGGATCTTCAGCGCAAATCGGATCCGAATTTTCCGCATACAGAGATGATCGGAACTCCCGGACGACTCTCCATTGGAAATTAACTACTTCCGGTCTGTCTCTTATTATTTGTTGGTCTGCAGTGGAAAGGCAGCTTTAGGCATTTGTTTTAAAGAAAACATAATTTTTAATGTTTACAGGAAAGTACACAAAACAGGAAGCTTAACATCTGTAGCTAAAGCAGGTAACTCAAGCCACAATGCAATCTCTTTTAGATATTCCCTGATATAAGAGTTTACTACTAAAAAAACACACACTGCAACTTTGAGAACTCAAAACCAACTCCCCAGCCTAAAATATGAATGTTTCTATAGACTGATGCTGGGTAAAGATGACCGTCAAACTGTTATTCTGTCACTGCGTGCAAAGAAACTGCACTGCATAGCCTTCCCTAAAGATACATGCATTATAAATTCATGGCTGTCAGGTTATCACTCTGGACAAGCAGAAGCACCACATACATGTCTTGCCCATGTGCATTTACCTGTCAGTCGAGTGGCATCCAATCAAAAGTGGCACTGACATTTGCCAAGCTTGTATCATGGAGGATTACTTTAGATGACAAGGCACAAACTGTAGAAAATCACACTGAAGACAGTGATGCGGTTTCTGAGTCTGAGGTGCCACATGTAATTATCAGTGCCTCTGTCTGTAGGCGCGTGTGTGCGTGAGGGAGGGGGCGAGTAAAAGTGCTCTTTATTGACTGAGGTGAGGGTCTAGGATACAATCTTGCATTAGTGTATGTGTGTGTGTTCAGTGGCAATCAGTGTTTGACAAGCTGCTGCGGGCTCTTGTACAGATCAGTGCAATGACGCAAAAAGACGCCGTGAACAACTGATCTCATTCTCTTCATAAAGCCCCTCAAACACACACGCACATAAATGTCCTGATGGGTATCCAGAAACCCACACAACCACCACAATGGCAGATGAGGCACATGTTGAAACAAACCATACACACGCTGGATAACGCAATAAATCGTTATGTGCGACTTTTGCCACACAAACACACATACACACAAACACCCGAGCTGCTTTATTGCTCAGTTCCAAATGTGTCACACACACTCAATCTCAGGGGCTTAATAAGTCTTCAGGGTTGAACAACACACTGGATCTATGGAGCCAGATCAGTCTCAAAAATAATACATTTACAAAATAAAAATCATACGATCACAGCAGTTCACATTTACAAAATCTAATTTGTAAATTCAAATCACAATTCATTAATACGACACACAATTTGTTAATTCACAAGTAAAAATCATAAATATTTGGGCCAAATGAATTGGATGTGTATTTACATAACTTGTTTTGAATTGACAAATTAGATTTGTGTATTTACTAGCGCTGTCAAAATTAACGTGTTAACACATGCAATTAATTTAAAATAATTAACGCGTTAAAAAAAAAATTAACGCAATTAACAAAGTTGCAGGGTTTTTTTTTACTTCCTGTTGTGGTGGACGTGTGTTCAACATGCAATAAATGTGGATAAGACCAAAGAAGCACTTTTTGAAGGCAAGTTCCAGTATAAAACTATTAGTTGCATCACAGGTTATCCAGAGTTTCATGCAATTTCGGGTGTTTCATTTTTAACTTTCAACTTCTGTTGTAAGTTGATACCGCATGGCGAACAGAAAGAAAATCCTCCGTATTTCGTGACTCGGTGTTCCTTTAAAGTAAGGTTCCTTTTAAGGCTACACGGTAGAATTTTAATAGGAGTATTATCTTAATCATATTAAAATCGGAGTATTGGTGTCTTATGTAAATGTACTCAGATCGTCTCTGGTGAAGTCTCGAGCTGTAAAAGACAGGGCATTACTCTGCCTTTCAGCATGAGCCTTCCAAGTTTAGTGTGTTTCCTCATTAAACGCAACGAAAGCGTATGCTTCGCGTTGTGGTGTTAGAATCCTTTTGAAATACAGTAATACTTTAGGACGCTTAGTTTAAGCAAATTTGATGAACGTGATCATGCGTGTTGAATCTGAGGGGAGTCGCTCCAGTATGGAAGGCCGTTGGGGCCAAAACGTCGGCAGTGCGTTGAGTGTTTGTGTTTCTGTGTCAGGTCCCTTGAGGGGTGTCAGGGGTGGAGTGAGCGACGTATCTGAGTAGGGGCGAAAGGGGTGTGCAATGTATTTACAGACTGGTTTGCAAGAAATTATCATTCATTTGCGGGCATTTGGGAGTGTCTGTGCACTTGCAGGATACTCCTAGTCTTAGCAACTGGATGAATGTAAAGGAGGATTAAGCAAAATTGCTTCTACTCTATAACTAATGTTCTCAACTCACAGCAATAAAACTTTACAATGAGTGCAACAGTTTGTATTCTATAGTTTATTATTATAATTTTTCATTTTCTATATCTGCAATTCCTGTATTTTGGCATTTTTTTGCAGTCCACTTAGAATCCAACATGGAAATCAATGTTTTCTTTATTGCCATTGATTGTTTTGAAATTTAAATGTCATTAACATGCCTGTGTTTTAATTTCTGTTATAAATATGGCTGTCAAGCCAGGATCTTGATGGTTTATTGTGGGTATGTTGTTTACAAGAAGAAATCTGTGTTACAAGTTAAACAAAAATTATATTTTAAATTAAAATATCCTTTGTCTTGCGTTTACATTAATTTTAAATTTAAATAGCCAAAAATACAAGTTTCAGAATTTTTAAATGTGATTAATCGCGATTATTTTTTTTTTAAAAAGGTGCGATTAATTACTTAATTTTTTTAATCGATTGACAGCACTAGTATTTACGGATTGTGTTTTGAATTTACGAATTGGAATTGTGTATTTAAGAATTTTGTTTTGAATTTACGAATTGAATTTGTGTATTAACAAATCATGTTTTGAATTTACGAATTGGATTTGTGTATTTAAAAATTGGATTTGTGTATTTACAAATCGTGGTTTCAGTTTACGAAGTGGATTGGATTTGTGCATTTATGAATCGTGTTTTGAATTTACGAATTAGATTTGTGTAATTACGAATCGTGCTGTGATTATACAAATTGGATTTGTGTATTTACCAATTGTTTTTTAAATTTACAAATTAGATTTGTGTATTTAAAAATTGCATTTGTGTACTTACGAATCGTGATTTCAGTTTACGAATTGGATTTGTGTATTTATGAATAATTTTTTTTTATTTACGAATTGGATTTGTGTATTTACGAATCGTGTTCCGATTTTATGAATAGAATTTGTCCATTTACGAATCATGTTTTGAACTTACAAATTGGATTTGTGTATTTATTAATTGGATTTGTGTATTTACGAATCGTGTTTTTAATTTGCCAATTAGATTTGTGTATTGAGTATTATGTTTTAAATTTATGAATTGGGTTTACGAATTCATAAATTGTATTTGTGTCTTTACGAATCAAGCTTTTAATTTACGAATTAGACTTGTGTATTAAGTATTATGTTTTGAATTTACGAATTGGATTTGTGTACTAAGTATTATGTTTTTAATTTACGAATTGGATTTATGTATTTATAAATTGGATTTGTGTACTTACACAAATCTAATTTGTAAACTGAAATCACCATTCTTATTTACAAATAGTGTTTTTAATTTGGGAATCAGATTTTTGCATTCATGAATCATGTTTTGAACTTACGAATTGGATTTGTTAAACATTAATTTTGTTGTGGATGTATGAATTATATTTTGTAATTATTATTTTTGACACTGATCTGGCTCCATAGGATCTACTCACTTTCACCCTTAGTACTGTAGTTTTGAGGGCATTTGATGGCAGAAAGCAGTAATATGCTCTGCAGCAAATTACAATAACAACCAATTCAACATGACTTTGTCTTTTTAGGCCATGAAAACATGATCTAATAAATTATGCATGAGATATTTGTTGATTTGAACTTTTTTGCTTGTTTTTACAAAACCTGTTTAATTTTAACTTGGTTTTTTGTAGTATTTATAAACACACATACATATACTTATTGTTTTTTGATAAAAAATATTGTTGAAATTTAAAGTAACTTGTTTTATGTGGTTCAAGCATTTTTATTAGGGGTTTTTATACCTTTAAAGGGGAAAGGGCAGTGGAGATTATAGACAGGAAAGTATGGGGAGCGGAGAGAAAGAGAGAGGAAGGATTGGCAAAGGACCTCAAGCCAGGAATTGAACTCTGCTCACCGTGAAAACCATAGTGCCGTGTTTTGATGCACTAACCACTAGAATATTGGTGCCGCCAAGATCAAGATCTGTGTCCCAAATGGCACACTATAGACACTTTAAACCGTTTCCCAGATGACATGTGACGGTTGCCAAATTAAATTAAGTAAATGACCAAACTACCAAATAATACCTGCCATGACTATAAGCGCTTTCACCATCAGTAGGCGGCATAATCACTCTCATAGGAGAATTTTGCTTTTACAATCCAAAATAGGTAAAGTTATAAAACATCAGTGCCCAAAAGCTCTGCCCCTTCCACTACGTGAGGATACCAGTGTCCGTTGAGTGTGTTTTGTGTCCATCATTCCACACTTCGTTTAACCAGTTGAATAAGTGCATCATCCAGTGCACTTATTCTTTTCAGAGTTTTCAGTGTGAATGCACTACTTACACTACTTCTACTACAATATGGCGTAGAATAGAGCAAAAGTATGTGATTTGGGATGCACCTAAGCATTTGAAGGTGAAGCTGAACTTTCAGCATAATTACTTCAGGTTTTCATCTTATGATTTCAGTGGCAGCTCCAGGATAATTCTTAGGAAGATGAGAGGGATTGCGGTGCATAACACTTCATAGGGGGTGCTAAAAAATAAATAAATAGCGAGCAAATTCAGTGAAATGGTGTTTATTTTTTATAAACAGAAGCTTTAAAAAGGGCATGCTTTACTGTTTTCAGTTGTATCAAACTTCTCCTATGACACGGTTAGTTGAACTTTTAATTTCAACTTTCTAATTATTTCAAATTACAATTTATGATCTCACAGTAGGAACTTCTCTTTAAACGCAGGCTACATTTGCCAATTTTATTATTATTTGCAATAGACAAAGTCCAGAAAATGAATTTAACTATTTCCGGGTAAGCCAATTTTTCATAGTAGCTAAACACTAGAAGCATATTACAGTTCATCTGTTGTTGAGATTAACAGCAAACTTGTTAAGAGTTGTAACAAGTACACTGGTATCTTTCAAGTAACATTAGTTTTTCTTGTGATTTTTAAAAGAAAAAGTGACTGTCCTGGGGCTTCTGACAAGCCTATTGTACCATCAAGCCTCCCCCTGGTGCCGCCACTGGTTTTAATGTTCATGAGGAAAACCTCAAATATTTGAATAGCGGAGTTTAAATATTGTAGCTTTTCCACCAAAATATTGATTTTAATTTAAATATTCAGCACTGCTTTTATTCACATTGTGCATTTTAGAATTAGACAAAGATAAAGATTAGACTTTTGGTGATGAATGCTACTTCACCATAGTAATCTGGGGAAACATACTTGAAGTGGGAAATTTCTGATGCCAGATATTTCTCTGATCAAAGTTCTAAGAACCTGAAACTGTGCATTAATGTGTGAAAATGTTTTTTTATTTTATTTTTATTTTTTTAATTGTTTAAGTGTCTTGTTTTGGACCTATTTAATGGATGCAAGATAATAAAAATAAAATGATTAAAATGATATTATTAATAATATTGGTTTTGTCCACGTTTCATTCAAATTGATAAACTGTACTTGATTGCTGTACCAAAGTACCTCTAAGGCAGGGGTGTCCAAACTCGGTCCTGGAGGGCCGGTGTCCTGCTGATTTTAGCTCCAACTTGCTTAAACACACCTGCCAGGAAGTTTTTTTTTTTTGTAAATCAAGTAAGAGCTTGATTAGCTGGTTTAGGTGTGTTTGATTAGGGCTGGAACTAAACTCTTCAGGACACCGGCCCTCCAGGACCGAGGGTGGACAGTGGACACCCCTGCTTTAAGGCAAGTCATTTAAACTCAGGGACCATGTTTGAAACGCCTCTCGGGCATTCTGTCTGAATGGGGAAACATCAAACTCTCCAACACTGTTTGCCAAGCTTATGATTACATTAAATATTTGGAATCACCAATAAAATTAAGCAACAACTGTCTCATAAGATTAGTTTCTAAACGTTTGAATCAAACAAAATCAGCATTTTTTTCAGGGTGCCCAAGCTAAAGCGTTTGCGCACTTAAACGAAACAAGATCACGACGCCAACCTCATTTATGGCCGCTCTACACATTATCATCCTCAGGATAATGTTTTGTCAGGTCTCGCTGCTCTTCTGAAGTAATTCAAAACTTGCTTTTTGTGGGGCGGTTAAAAAAAATCCTGCTGTCGTGATGTGCGTTTGACAGGATGGACTGTACCTCACATTTATTTCATACAGATTACAAAACCAAAAATCTCGTTTTCAAGTGCACTTGGTTCATTTAAAAGTACAGATTTTAAGCTTTTGTGGATATATTTCGCAAGTATTCGTTGACATTCCAGTGGTCTGAGCTTCTGCCCCAGAGAAGCATCAGTCTATAGCGATCGATGATTGGCTCTTGTACTAGTAGGCGGGGCTTCATTCACCATATTGACTGTTACACTTTTCCCCATTCAAAACTATACAAGTGAAATGTCTTGTGTATTGTAGAGCCTTTGGCTATACTTAAATTGTATTATTATAAAATTTCTGAGTTGTTCAAGTCCCATAGGTTACACCACTGGCCCTGATAAAGCTTGATGCGTCATTTCTTTTCTAAACAATTGAACAATGCTGTTTTTCAATCCAGCCCCACAATTGGCAGAATTAGTGTCAGGGTGTCAGTGAAGCTCGCAAAATCTGTTTAAAGACTTGAGTGTCATCCACACCACGCCATGAAAGATTTGCTTGTTCTGTCTAGCCATGATAATTACAATGAAGCAGTGTTTCACATGAAGAATGACACCATCCCTCGCAGCTGCTTTAGAAAGCCACCATCACTATAGCCTCCACCAGCAGTAGGACTGAAGTCTGATTTTAAACTGTAATTGATATTCTAGCAACACACTCTGAAGTGAGTAGAAGCTGCTTGTTTGCGAGCTCCGCTTGGTTTTGTTGTTCACATTGTGACATCTCAGGGACTAGTGCTATAGATGTTCTGCTGATGAATCCAAGACCAAAGCGCAAACGACCAAATACAAATGTTTGAAGTAATTGCTAGAATATTATATTTACCCCCCACACCCAAAAGCAAGAGCTGCCCTAGATTTGTCTGTCAAAGCTTGAGCATGACTGCAACTTTAACACACACACACACACACACAAAATGGGGACCATCGTCGCACATCTGAATTATGTATCACGACCCGCTAATAGGAAGTACTTCCCTCTATTTCAACCGGTTGGAAATTGGCACGGCTGCCCCCTGACTTTTCGATTGGGGTTTTAGAAAAAATCCCAACTGATGCCTTTTCTCCATTCAGAAGATCACACAGAAGCCGGAAGCGTCAGGAAAATACGCTAAAGTGATTTAAACCGGGGATTTAAAATGGATGTCTGACTCTCGCCGTCTTGAAATATGGCAAAAATAAATAAATAAACACACAGAGATGTCACTAACACCCACACCAAAAAGAAACAGAGTTTCTTATTGTAAAACACACATCACAAACTTGCTCTCTCCCACACACACAGACACCCGAGGGCAACGAAAACAATAAAAAACATTGGTGTAAACGGAGAAGCTTATAAAAGCTAGAATGGCCATTCCCATAGCTCTCATACACTCGCACACAGACCCATGGTTAAGCCAAAACCCGCAACACCACATTCTCTGGTGCTCTTTGCATAAGTCCTAACCAGCTGGTGGGCATGGTCTTTCTCTGCAAAGCGTGTTTATGAGAGAGCGGAGATCCGTCGGCTCGATGTGTATGAGTGTGTGTTTCGGGCCCTGTGACTCAGATACCGCAGTGCTACGAGGGAGAGAGAGCGGGCTCCTGTCTTCCTACCTTTGTCACAGCATTCGCATGCTTCGCAAAGACTCGGAGATATCTGAGGTTGCAGGCTAGGTGAAGATCATGAGATGTGTGATATGTTATAACAGTCTCTGCCCTGTCCTACCACCAGTCTGCTTGGCAATACTTCCTTGTGAGTTGCTTTGGAAAGAAAGCATATGCCTTGAGCACAAATGTAATACGATTACAGTCTGGTACACACATATGAACACACACACAAGCAGATGTGTATGTTAATCACCCGCCAAGCAAATGAACATATGCAAATGCTGCCGTGAATATGGTAATTTTGAGTGTAGGGGACGATGTGCCTATGGAAGATCAATGATAGGGACGTTTCGATGACTGCTACTCAAGGTTCATGAATGTCAACGTTAAGGAGCTTTATTGATATGCAGTGTGCTGTGAAAATGCTAATTTGCGATTTTAAGAACGCGGTTATGCCCTCATAAATGGCGTCCTATACTGTCTCAGTCCTCACATTTGCATTGGAGACCTGAACGCTGTGATGGAGGTGGAGGTTGGAGGAGGGGGGGACTGTCGCAGCAGCAACAGTTGCCAGGGAAACCTCACCATAGGAACCTGTTGGGACGCTGTGCTAGAGTATGGGTGCGCCAATATGTCGGATGACACGGTGGTGTGCTCACGTGTGGATATTTGTACGTGTTGTGGGCTAACAAGGTTTGACAAACACAGGCACAGGGACCCACAAAGATGGCACCCTGGCTCTGACAGTGTTTGGCACATTAGTGCGAAGGCGTGTTGCTGTGGCAACAGGGTGTTGACATGGCACAGTCGCACTTCTCGGCACTGATAATGGGTGACATTCTGAGAACAGGCATGTATCAGAAACCCGGTCTCTCTTTTTCCTCTCTCTCTCATATCTATTTCTCTGCAGAGAAGAACTCTACCACCAGCCAAATCACATTCTGTCTGCATCTCGGGAGAACTGTCACAAAGCTTACGCTCTAAGGGGTTACATACAGTGGTACCTCAAATACATGAGAAACAGAAAAACAGAACAAATCAATGCCACCAAGTTTCACAATTTCAGTTGCCATTTTGTGTGCCATATATATGTGTGTATATATATTTTTTTTAAATTTCGAAGTGACTTCTGCTAACAGAACATTTTTCATAATTATAACGTGTAATATTAGCTAATTATAATAACAATAACAATATTACAATTAAGATAACACTTGATTTTGAAAAAGAAACAAAAAGAAACTAGGTAAAAACAAATAATGAAAGACACTTATTATCATAATAGATTTGTTTTAAAAGAGCTCTATAAGTTTCTATAGTTTCATTTATTTGTCCATTTTCGTTTTTTTAAAAAAGCTTTCCAAACTCCAATCTTGCTCACTGAGTGGGTTTTCTCTTACCTTTCAAAAGGTCCTCTGTTCGCTTTTCTCAAACAGTAGTTTCGTCCACATGTCTGGACAAAGTGTTCGCAATAATCCATTTTACCCCTGCAGTATTCACCAGAGTTTGTGTTCTGTTCTGAATCTTGTTAAATCACAATGGCAAAAAAGCAGGGTCCTGGTAAAGTTTCGTCTTGTACAAAACAGGGGACAGGCCATTTAGGGGGCCATTTTAAGGCCCATCTATTTCCGTGTTTGGAGTTGTTGTGGCTTCATAGTGCTTCAAGCAAGTCGTTGTCAGTACGTCCACTGTTATTCCAGCTTTTCTGAGGGGATTATCAGCAGTAGTGACAATCATTTTTACACAATGAAAACAAACATCACCTCTAGGTAAAACAAAGAAACACACCAAATCCGCTATGCTTTTGACACTTGATGTTTTGTCAATAATGATGATAGCAGAGGTAATGTAATGTCAACAAGAGCCTCTTTTTACTCTGATTTCAATAAAAATGTCCCACTAAAATACTCTTTCTCAGAATAGCAGCATGTAGATCAACTTTTACAGTGTTTTTTCCCCTTCATTGCATTACATAGTATCATCATTATTGTCTTCTGTTGATAATGGTGATAACCAATCGACCCAATTTGGATCCTATAGGCCAGTGGATTTAGACAGTATTGTGTATATATAATGCAAATTAAAGTAACCTCTCCTCATTTACCCTGTTAGGTATAGAAAAGGGGAACCTTGTAACACTTATAAAACAAAGCCAAATGATCTGAAATCAAACATATTTTCCACAAATCCATCCCTGTCCCTCAGTCTCCTCAGGATGCCCTTAAGTCCCATGAGGACGTACCAGTTTCAGGCGCATTTTTGTTTTTATGGAGAGAAAGGAGTTTTCAATGACAGAGCTACAGCAGCAGCTGCTAATTCTTCAAAAGCCGTGGCTTTCAGTCAGAAAAAAATGCAAATATTCTTCATAATTTATTTCTCTGAATGAAAATATATTTATATATCATGTATACTTTCATAGTTTATATATTCTTTTAAAATTTGTATAACTTTCACTTGTCTTTTTGCGCTTTAGGTTCTTGTTTGTTTTTCCTCTCTTCCCCTCCACCGTGAAAGCCTTGGAGAAAGGGGAGAGACTGTGTCCGTCATCATCTTGAAACACAAGCCCTCTACACAGTGCTGGTCTACTAATCCATCTTTCCATCATAGTACTACAAAATCGTAATGATGCATTTTGTTACCGGAGCTTCTCTAAACCATCTGCACAAGTGGTCTTCCGTTCTCAACCACTGTCCATATACCTAAGGTTTCCATGTATTTCTATATACACTTCCTACCTAATGGTGCATATGATTTTCATTTTAGTAGCATCTCTGCCTTATTGGTGGAGTTCTGTATGTGGTGTGATGTACACACAGGTCTTTTCATCTTCTGAAATATGTCTGTACATATGCGTAGTGATGCTGATGTGCAAAGATTTTGCTTTGGCACAGATTGGTGCAGTTTTGGCACGTAATTATCAATCTTGCATTGCACGAAAAAAACTATCGATTTATATTTTGTTGGCAGGTGTAGTTTTGTTTGCTGATGTTTGATGATCCCCCTTGATGCGTGCGGGGCAGAGTATGGCAAGACTGATTTTAAACTCTGGTTTGGTTGCCTGTGTTCCTTCTAGAAATACTCCCACTCTTTGCCAGCATATGTACTTTGTAGTGATTTCACAGCTGTATTCTTGTGTAGGTAATATTTCATACAATGCTGGGTCTGCCTTTCTCATTACTCCTGAGAACATACCCATAGGGGTTGAACAGCCAATACCCTTCATCTGTTTCTGTCTCCCTGATATTCTTTCTCCATTTCTTATATGCACATTTACCTTTCTCCCCCTCTCCCTTCCTCACTTTCTCAACTTCAGATCTGGGTTTCTTGGACATTCTCCTTGGAGCCACTCTTGAAGAGCAATGGCTCAATCTG
The DNA here is from genome assembly GCF_052040795.2 of Danio rerio. Classification (NCBI taxonomy): domain Eukaryota; kingdom Metazoa; phylum Chordata; class Actinopteri; order Cypriniformes; family Danionidae; genus Danio; species Danio rerio. Next base: position 29,870,582 of record NC_141023.1, read on the forward strand.
TGGGTTCTGCCCTTTACCCATCAGGCCTTTCAGTGACCCGTGGATGCCAAGGGTTGGCAGAGGCATTGGAGAAGGTATGGAGCATGATGTACTTCCTGCAGAGACTGGCACCTGCGTGCAAGAGATGGGTGTCTGGACCTGGGAGCAGGGTGAAGGGTTGTTGTTATTATTTAGGCCTCCACCAAGGCCCAGACCCATCATGTTATTGTTGAAGTGATGGGGCTTGTAGTAATGATTAAGATGGTCTGCTCGTGCAAGGTTGGGGAGGTTGACAATTTCAGGATGGTGCAGCCGCAAACTCTGTCCGCCTCCTCCAGACCCTATTTGGGGTACTGTGGATCCTCCTGAGATGCCGCTGCCACGCAGGCCCGTTCCAGCTCCAATCTCATCTTCAACATTAATGATTTCAATGGCTCGTGCCGGCCCATGATGTTTGTGCAACTGGTGCTGCTTTCTCAGCTTGTAGAACACCACCAACATGACAGCAGCCATGAAGGTAATGGCCACAAAACAACCAATGATGATCTTGGTCGTTTTCATCACGTCATCCAGTCCAGAGGGGTAACTGGGCTCAGAAATGGGGACTGTGAATGTGGGTTTGGTTGCTCGAGGAGAAGACGATGAGCCAAAGATTGAGAGAGAAGAGGCAGTTGTGGGAACAACTTCATGCCAGAGATGCCCAGAAGGGGTCGGACCAGGAATATGGATGAAAGTCTCGTTAAAGGTACGCAAGGCAGAATCTTCCTCTCCTGTAGTCTCCACTGTTTCTACTGTGACTGTGGTGAAGTAGGTGTAGTTGACACTAACGTCTGCTGCGGTCACATTCAGGACAGCAGTTGCCGTAGTGTTCCCAGCTGAGTTGGTCACCATGCAGGTGTATTGTCCAGTGTCACGCAGTGTAACATTGGTGAAATTCAATGTGCCATCATGCAGCACTGAAATCCTGACACGATAGGAGCCATGGGTCATTAGGGTGCCATTTGGTGTGATCCAATTCACAGAGGTCATAGACGTACCAGTGCGACACTTGAGCTCGGCAGCCATGCCCTCCGTTACATTGAGGTCGGTGGGTGGCTCCACAATGACAGGGGCATAGCAAGTGAAATGGCTCTGGTCCAATTCCCCAATGTATTTTCCCTTCAGGTAGGGGGGTGCATGGCATCGTGCACAACAAGTTGTGTTGCTCGGCACAGTTTCTTTTAGCCACCAGCTTAGCCACAGCACATCGCAGTTGCAAACCCATGGGTTGTGGTTAAGGTGCACTCGCTCCAGCTTTTGAAGTGGAGTGAAAAGGTCATGGGGCAAAGAGTGCAGGGAATTGTGAGATAAGTTGAGCTCCTCAAGATTCTTGAGATCATCGAAAGCATTACGCTCAATGACTGACATCTGAGAGTGCATGAGCCATAGCTTGCGCAAAGATTCCAGGCCTTGGAAAGATCCTGGTCTGATGATTTCCAGTCTGTTCCCAGACAACTCTAGCTCCTCCAGTCGCACCAGGGGAGTCAAGTTAGGGATGTCCTTCAGGCCACACATACCCAAGTTCAGGTAGCGCAGATTGATGAGTCCAACAAAGGCTGCGTCAGATATATAATCCAGCTTCTTGAGTTCTCCCAGGTCAAGACGCCGCAGCGAGGGAACGCGGTGAAATGCGTAGCCTGGTAAGGTCTCAATGGGATTGTTTCGTAACCACAGTTCCCGCAGCTTGCTAAGGTACTCAAAAGCTTGCGATGGCACCAGCGTGAGGCGGTTGTCAAACAGTTCCAGAGTGTTGAGGTTTGGAAGGCCATTGAATGCACCAACCTCTATCTGTCGAATCTGGTTCTTGGAGAGCTGGAGGATCTCCAGATGCCGCAAATGCTTGAATGTGTCTGATTTTATCACCTAAGTGAGAAAATTACAGGTACAAGTTTAGGATTAGAGTAATGTGTGATAACTTTGTTCCTGTGAAGGAATAATATCTTAGAAAATATCAAGTCATACACAAGTTGAAAAAAGTACATCAAATACTGACTGTTGTGATTTTCAGATAAAATGTTTTGCAAGTTGTCACTCGTAATGTTTGAAGTAACACACATTAAAGGGATAGTTCACCCAAAAATAAACAATGTCATCGTTTACACAACCTCATGTTGTTCCAAAACCGTATGCTGTTATTTTTAATCCATAAAGCACAAAAGCCAATTTTTGAAAAATCTGTTTCTTTCTGTTCTTGTTAACCATTTCTTCAATGCTTATAAAATAGGAAGAAAATACAACATTGTAACATCGCATTAAAATGAAGCCATATAACAGCTTTGAGCAAGGAACAGAATATCATTTAAGTTGCTGTTCACGGCAAATCTTCCCCTCCGCTGCAGCACTCAAATGTAATTCGACACATTTGAACTGGCATTTGAACCATGTTCAGTTCTGACAAGCAAGAACGAATTCTGTTTGGTTTTAAACTTACAGGGCATTGTTGCACGATTTTTGAAGGGAACATTATGAATAATGAAATAAGTTTTAGTTCTTTTGCAGTCATCATATGGCTTCAGAAGACCTGCAGTACAGCACGGGTTGCTATACTTTAATGATGTTTTTATTTTTTGGAATTTATAGCAAAATATCAATATCAACTGTAAAGAAAATAACTACATTAGGTTTCACCACACAGCTGCATGAGGATTCATGCACACAACATACACCACTTATCATCTTGCATGCATGTCTTTAACAATCAATTTATCAATCATTCAATAAATATTAATATTCAGTTTTATACAATCTCACATTATAATTTGTCCTGTTTAATATTGTCAAAATTATGTTAATTGTTAATGTAACTGTTTTGGTAAAATGAATGTTTGAGATTTCAAGAATATTGGTGTTGCAGTTCTTTCTTAAGCATTACTTAAAAAAAATCTTATTTCTGACTAATTAACAGCAGAAGCAGATGTCAAAAAAGCATGTTGTGCTCCTCAAGTGCTTGGCCCTAAAAATGACTGTATGTGGCTATTTTGTCAATTGCAATACTCAAGACCTAATATTGTCTCCTTGCTAAGAGTGCAGCTCCAGCTACTAGGTCTAGATTTTTTTTTTTTACCAGTTCTCTTTGTTTAGGAGAATCTAAAATAAATTGACAACACACTTTTATTTTAATATTATGTTTAACATATACCATTGCTAAACATTGTCAATTAATTAGTTCATTCATTTTCTTTACACAAAATAAGATAGTTTGAAGAACATTGGTATCCAGAAGCCACTGAAATTTATAGTAGGAAAAAAAAATGTATATAATTGTCAACCAGTTTCCAACATTTTTCAAAATATATAAACAGAAGATATGAGCCTTTGATGGGTTTTGAAACCATCTCAACATAAACATTGTTTTTTGTAACCCTTTAACTGACTGCTTTACCAAATGGTTGACCATATTTTGACTGTTTTAAATAATAACTGTTAAATGACTGTTTAAATAATGGATTACACCAGAGGTGTAATTCAGCACAGTTTAGCTCCAACTTCCTTTAACACACCTGCCAGGAAGTTTCTAGAGCCAGAAAGATCTTGATTAGCTGGTTCAGGTGTGTTATTTGGGTTTGGAACTAAAATATGCAGGACAACGGCCCTCCAGGACCGAGCTGACACTCCTGGTTTACATAGACAGCATTGTCGTTTTACAAAAAAAAAAAAAAAAAAAAACACATTATCCTGTTGCTGTACTACACTTAATTTTGGTTTTACTGTAAAAAAACAACAACAACAACACATTAAATGAGAATCTGAAATATTTTATGACATACTTAAAAAAAAAAAAAAAGATTATTTAGTATTCAAAAATGTTTTATTCTGATTATTTTTATGGTCTTACATTATTACACATTTTCAGATTTTTCATAGTACAGGAATTTATTCCAGTACTTTTACCATAGACCCGCATATCTACCATTTGGTAGAGGCTGAAATTTTAGAAATTATGGGATGTGTTGCAAAATACAGCATTGAGTGTTTACTAGCGACATTAGAAGTTAAGAAATGCAATCTTTTTTTTTCCCTTAATCTTTTTTTCTTCATTTAGCACTTATTTAAACAATGAAACAAATCTATATTTAATTTTTTTATTTTATTTATTTAAATGTGTAAAAATTCCAGACATCAAATTAGGACATCATTTTTAACTAGTATACTAGTTTTAAAGAAACACTCCAGTTTTTTTATTTTATTTTTTTTTATTTAATTTTTTTAGGAAAAAAGGTTCATTTAATTTTGAGATTATAAAAATAATTTAATTTGATCATTTTTTAAAAATTCAGCCGATCTCCAGATCTGGCAGTAGTACTTTTAGCTTGGCATAACATAAATCATTAAATCGGATTAGACATTAGACCATAAGCATCTTGCTCAAAAAAAAAAAAAAAAAAAAGAGTTTTGATAATTTTTTCTATTTAAAGCTTGACTATTCTGTAGTTACATTGTGTATTTAGATCAACAGAACATCAACAGTTGTTATTTTCTAAGCCGGGGGTTTCCAAACTACCCCTAAAATAATGCCAGTGACTCGCAACCCCCGAAATTCATCTTGGGTGATTATAAATATACAAATGTTGCACACACAACAATAGGCCTATATAAACACAAGCATATTGACAACACAAAAAAGTGCAATAGTCTTAACAACCATATCATTTTTATAGTCAATTATTAATTTGTTTAATTTAATATTAACCTCAACTAAACAGACTGGTGGACACAATGCTTTCAGCACAAGTCTATTCTTGGTTTAATTTTGGAGGCTGCTAATCAGAGATCATTCTCAATGTTCAGTTGTGGCCTGTATTCATTTTGAATGTATTTGATTGCCATAAAGGTGTCAGACAGTTTACCCTGGTGCTATGAAATCAGTCTGCTGCAGCTGATGCTATTGCTTTGTTGTTAATATGACATAAACACAGCGATCCTATTAAAAATAATTTTAAGGCTGATGGGTTTTCATTTGCATATTGTTGTTTTTTTTATTATCTGTGGGTTATGGCTAAAATATTGTAGTTTAATAAAATTAAGTTAAATTTTGGAAATCACAAAGCGACCCCCTGTCATTGTCCCGCGACCCCCACTTTGGGAACCACTGTTCTAGGCTGATATGACAAGGTTATTGCTCCAGAATGAGACTATAGTTTCAAGGCAAACATATTACATGATGTAAGAGTCAAGCTTTAAATGGGAAAATTCTTGAAACTCTTCAGTCATTTGTGAGTGAGATGCTAATGGTAATGATCTGATTTAAAGAATTATGCTAAGCTAAGATTAAAGTGCTCCTGCTTGACCCAGAGAAAGGATTTAAAAATGGTAAAACTTTACTGTTTAACTGTAAATGATGAGAGAATTTTTCTGTTTGAGTGAACCATCGCTTCAGTAACCCAACACAATTAGGGCTACATGTGTGAATTTCTCTAATTAGAGATGGAAGCACGTCAACTTCACTTAACCAAAGAACAACAAACAAACAACAACAACAAAAAAAACTATCAGATTATAATAATGCACTAACCAGGCTGGAAAAATAAATAAATAACTGAAAAGACTAGAGAATATTGACACTTCCTAAACAGGACGGGCTTTGAAAGTGTTTGTCTCTGTGCATCTGATGCCGCCAGAACTGCTTTTCTTGGGCAGCGAGAAGCTTCCTCCTGGCCTACTGCCACAATCCCCTCTGTATATGGAGCAGGGGAGGGAGGAGGGTGCTAAACACACAGGGTTGGGGGTGTTGAAGAGGAGGGTGGAAACTGTCAGAGCTGCACTCTTGTGGTAAACTGCTACGGGAGAGAATGAAGCCAAAGAATCTAGGATGCCTTCAGGTATTAAAACATTTTTAGATTTTTAATCATTTCAAGTGGGGCTCGAGGACACAACAAACCAAATCAGAATGTTCAATGCTTAAGTAGAGGCTTGATGAACAGCATTATTATTATTATTATTTTTTTTTTAATAAGCTAGTTTTTGGTTAACACTTTCAGTGTCAGGATTAGCCGGGTATTTACTGTTATCTTCATCTTGAGAATAAATCTAAATCTTCTCACACAAAGTAGGTCATTTTAACACCTGACTCCACACTGAATCCTAAATATTTGAGCAAGGCTGAGCCATTAGCGCTAAGTGTTCAAGCAACATTAGTGAAACTGACAGTCGATAAAGCTAAGAAACAAACAAACACAAGGCTCCAGACTAACAATCGAGAGTACTGGTGCTAGTGGCACCAACATATGATTCAGAAGGGCTGATTATCATATTAATAATAATATGAATAAAGTTTGTATGGAAGGATTTAGAGTTCTTAAACTGATCTGTAAAAAATGGTAAAAAAAAATCTTATCTTTACATTTATATCTTATACATTTGCAGATCATGATGATGTAATGTACTGTATAACATTCACTACACTGTAAAACCCAACAGAGTGTAGTCAATTTACTAAAAAGTAAATTCTACTCATTTGAAATTAGTTTTGAACTCATTAAAAACCTCATTACTTCAACTTAAATGGCGTAAGTTCACAACAATCGGTTTCCACAAATGGTTGCCTTAACTTATTGAGTTTTACAGTACTCAACTGGTTTGAGTTCTCCATTTATGGGGTTTTACTGTGCTCAAATTGCTTCATTCACTCATTTGGATTAAGTTCACAGTACTCATTAGGATTAGTTTTTGAACTTTAAAGCTATTGTTTTAATCCGTTTTCTCAAATAGTTTGAGTTACCTTCACATTTTTTTACTGTGGTACACTGTAAAACCCAAAAAGTTGTCTAATTTTACGTTTTTCAAACCAAAAGAACTATAAAGACTTTTAGTCTATATAAAATATAGTCTGTATCAAATATAAATGCCAACTAATATGACTTATTAACAGAAGAAATATCTGAAATGTCCATGTCAGCTTCCCTCATTCACTTTAAAATGGCAATGGGGATTCCTCCAAGGGAACAAGGAAAGGGTAGCTCTACAAGTGGAGTGAAACGCAGCCACTGTGGCTATGTTAACATGCACCCATTTTCATCAATCTGAACTAATTGAATCTGATTGCAGATCTGTTTACATGTACTCTAAATGTAGTCTGATTACAATATCCTTTTATTTGTGTGTTATATACATTGTTTAAAACTTGTACTGTTTGGATATAGCATAATTTAAAAAACTTTTATTGTTTTTGTATTTTTTAAGCAGGCTACATGTGTCTCTTAGTTTTAATTTCAAAAGTTCGTTCCCCAGACAGGGTGATCTTTATGCACATTAATAAGAAAAGTATTTAATAGTTTATTGTTAGTATAATCTAATAATAATAAAATTAAGTGAATGCAGGACTGAAAGGTGCAACAATTATTGTATACTTAATAAGAAATGACTATAAACTATATACACTCTTTTTGGTGTTAATTGTATTTTCCAAATTTCCTTCATTTCACTTTTTAATTCTAATTTCTAATATGTTACTTCTGCTGTATTAGTTTTGTTTTAATTAAATTATGTATAGGGCTGATTTAAACTTATATTTAGGCTTCAGTGTGCTTTTAAAATACAGTGCTTCATTAAGCAGCCTAATGAAAATATATAGCCTGTGGTGTTAAATGCTTTATCATGCATTTATTAAGATACATCCAGGCTTACACATTTTAACAGTGCACTACACATATGTCCTAGAGACTTCTGTATACAATTGAAAAAGTAGTCTAATTCAAGCGTTTACATCAGTGGTCTTAAACTCGATTCCTGGAGGGCTGCAGATCTAGTTTTAGCTTCAACCACCTCCAACTCACATCTGCTTAACAGTCTCTAGTAGTCTTGAACATATTGATTAGTTATATCAGCTGTGGTTGATTAGGGTTGGAGCAAAACTGCAGCGCTGCAGCCCTCCAGGAATAGAGTTTGAGACCCATGGTTTACGTATTCATTTTTATACTGTTGGATTGGATTAGAAAAGGAATTAACTACTCCTTCAAATACAATAAAATTTTAATTTGGATCAACTTCTGTCGGATCAATTAAGTCGGATGCTTTAAATCACGGGTGCCCAAACTCGGTCCTGGAGGGGTGATGTGCTGCAGATTTTAGCTCCAACTTGCTTCAACACACCTGCACTAGTGTTTCTAGAAAAACTAGTAGGAGCTTAATTAGCCAGCACAGGTGGGTCTGATTGGGGCTGGAACTAAACATTGCAGGACCCCAGCCCCTTAGGACTGAGTTTGGGTACTCCTGCTTTAGAATATGATTACACAGTCAATCTGATTACACATGTATTATTTGTGTTCATGTACACATAACCAGTGTTTCAGATGTTTTCCACAGTGTTGAGGAGAATGGTGGCACTCAAAACCATTTTAGGCTTGTTTCAGAGAGCCCTTTAAATAAATCAAACATACCCTAATGGATGTTTAGTGGTCAGCTAAACTATTTTTCGGTGAATCGCATTTTCTCTAGTTCGTATGGCACTAAAAACTTTTCTGAACTGCTGCTGTTGAAACTAGTGATGGCTGCTTTTGAAGCACTGCATCATGAAGCTTCAAAATCTTTACAAATCTTTTTACGAATCTTTTTTTTTTATCAGATCAGTGGTTCAGAGTATCAAATTGGCAAGGTCATGTAATTTCAGTAAAGGAGGCTTTGTTATGTCATAACTGTTTGAAAAAATGGTTTACGTTTTTTCAATTGTTTTCCACTGGGGTGGGGCAATGCAATCCACTTGTTAAGTTGTGCTATATGAAATACTGTTTTCGTGTCCAAGCTGCTCTTTATTTACATTGCGAAAATATTCATTTATGACCACTTTGTAGTCCTATTACACATTTTAATTTTATATAAAATCATGGTGTACACACCAGTCTCTGGACATGCTACATCACAGACATCAATATTTTAAAAATTTATAAAATTTATATATATATATAACCCCCTTTGAATCTATATCTATATATATATTTCCCAAATGTTGTTTAACAGAGCAAGGAAATTTTCACACTATGTCTAATAATATTCTTTCTTCTGAAGAAAGTCTTATTTGTTTTATTTCGGCTACAATAAAAGCAGTTTAAAATTTTTTAAACACCATTTTAAGGACAAAATTATTATCCCCTTTAAGCTATATTTTTCGATAGTCTACAGAACAAACCATCGTTATCCAATAACTTGCCTAATTACCCTAACCTGCCTAGTTAACCTAATGAACTTAGTAAAGCCTTTAAATGTTACTTTAAGCTGCATAGAAGTGTCTTGAAAAATATCTAGTCAAATATTATTTACTGTCATCATTCATTCATTTTCTTGTTGGCCTTGTCCCTTTATTAATCTGGGGTCGCCACGGCGGAATGAACCGCCAACTTATCCAGCAAGTTTTTACCCAGAGGATGCCCTTCCAGCTGCAACCCATCTCGGGGAAATTACTGTCATCATGGCAAAAATAAAAGAAATCAGTTATTAGAAATGAGTTATTAAAACTATTATGATTAGAAATGTGTTAAAAAGAAATCTGTAAAACTTTATAATAACTACACACTATAAATCATTTATTAAGCATTCGCATCTAGTGAATTCATTATCTGTTAAGCATTAACTCTACATTAATAAATGTTAGTAAGCAGTTTATAACTGCAGCTATTAATGCTGTATTCTTGACTTACAACCACATGTATAATGTGCTTAATAATTGTACTTTTTTATACTTTGTTAATGATTTGTTTTTTATTACTAAATAAAGTATTGAATTATATACAAACCAGTTATTTAAGCATAGTTGGTGGTTTTTAAAGATCATTCAGAATGAGTTAGTAAATGATTAATAAACTATTGAAATCAACATTTATATATCTTATTATTCAGGCATATATTTATACTTAACTAATGTGTTAATAAATGCTTTATTAACTCAACTTCATCCAGTTTTGTGACCTAATCTAAAGTGAGGACTATTCTTGCTTTATAAATGACAATTAAAGAGTCAGTTAAATTCTATAAAGGAAAGAAGTACATAAACAACATTATTCATTTCTATTCATTTGAAGATACACTAATCAAACTGTATCAAATGAAAAGTAAATCTGTGCAACCTAATCTAAAATAAAATGACTGTACAGTTTAAACATTGCATCTTTTTATATTGTTAAATTATTATATTATTGTTGTTTTATAGAATTTTATGTCGTATTTTGACAATCCTGTTATTCAGCAATGGTTAATATTTACAATAATTTGACTTTTTAGATAAGATTGCAATGATTATTGTTCATTTGATACCAAACCTTTAATTATCATTTATAAGGGATTTATGAAGTATAAATAGTCTTGACTTTAGATTAGGTCATAAAACTGCATGAAGTTGAGTTAATAAAGCATTTGTTAACATACATGGTAAGTATTAACATATGCCTGAATAATAAGATGTATAAACCTTGATTTCAACAGTTTATTAATCATTTACTAACTCATTCTGAATGATGTTAAAAACCTCCAACTACTCTTAAATACAACTGGTAATTTAGTAATAAAAAATAAATCATTAACAAAGTATGAAAATACAATTATTAAGCACATTATACATGTGGTTGTAAGTCAAGAATACAGCATTTGTAGCTGCAGTTGTAAACTGCTTACTAACGTTTATTAATGTAGAGTCAATGCTTAACAGATAATGAATTCACTAGATGCGAACGCTTAATAAATGGTTTATAGTGTGTAGTTATTATAAAGTGTTACCAAAAAATCTTCTCTCCAATAAACAAATTGGGGAAAAAATAAACAGAGGGGCTAATAATTCTGACTTCAACTGTATATTGCAATCATGATTTTTGATTTTGGTTTTATATAAATATTTATTATTACCATTTGTTGAGTCTCCCCATACAGTTTGATAAAGCGGTTGGACCCGGAAGCCGTTTTGAGTGACGTCACACTAAACAAGCAGATACTATAAAATTTACTTGAATCACAGGGGTTCATTCAGATTGCCCCCCAGTATTGAATTACTAAACAGTTTTTCTATTTTTTTCCAGATCTCAGATCAACTTTGAGTTTGTGGACATTTTAATGAGACTTTAATGAATTTTGTCAAATTCAAAGGAATAATAGTATATTGTCTCATGTTGGCCCGTTTTGCAGAGCCCACAATAGAATCGAACAAACATTCTAAGTTATATAATAAATTATGAGGTATACTTTCAATTTAAAGTTCACAATTCCAATGCATGTTATGCCTGCATGTTTTGTTGCATTTAAACATATCTGTTGTGTTAGTGAAGTGTTGTTAGTGAGACCAGCAGGGGGTGCTCAGCCTGTGGTCTGTGTGGGTCCTAACCCCCAATATATTGATGGGGACACTATGCTGCTCAGTGAGTGCCGTCTTTCAGGTGAGACATTAAACCGAGATCCTGACTCTCTGTGGTCGTTAAAAACCCCAGGATGTCCTTCAAAAAGAGTAGGGGTTTAACCCTGGCATCCTGGTCAAATTTTCCCACTAGCCCATGTCCTTTATGGCCTCCTAACCATCCCCATATAATAATTGGCTTCATCACTCTGTCTCCTCTCCACCAATGGTGTGCAGTCTGGTTCAATATGGTTGCCATTGCATCATCCAGGTGGATGCTGCACACAGGTGGTGGATGAAGAAATTTCCCCATAAAAATGTGTAAAGCGAATTGAGTGACCAGTAAATCACTATATAAATGTAAGGAATTTATTATTATTATTATTATTATTATTATTATTATTATATTGGATATAATAATATTTTCCCATCACTAGTTCAAACAAGTAGCACCATTTCATTACAACCTTTAATGTATCTCATGCGCAACAAAATGTCATCATTTATCAGTTTTGGCATTCAGTAGTTTCGCCAGCATAACAATTTTGTCGTACTAGAAATGTGACCAATTAGTCTGGAGCCCTGAAAAATAAACAACCCCAGCCAAAGTAGACATGGTTTACCTGTATGGTGTTCTCCTGTAGGTTGAGGTATCGTGTGTTGTTCGATATATTGTCGGGCACCTCTTCTAAGTGTTGTCTTGCGCAAATCACTCGACTAGCTTGATTGGAACAGCTGCACACCGCAGGACAGGTGGAGGCGGCCCCCACTGCCTCTTGACCTGGGAGGAGGAGCCGCAACAGCAGCTGGACCAATAAGAGGAGGAGGGGGGAGGGACTAGGAAGGCTGGTCACCGTGGTGATGCGCATGGCAACTGGGTCATGACCCTTCCTTTATTCCAAAGAGGATGATAGGCTTATTCCAGTGTCTTTCGTATGACGTCTCTTTAATAGATGTCACTCCTGCATTTTTTTTTAGCAGAAATCCTCCATCTCCTTGGTCGGTGGCTTATCTTGTCCTTGCTTATTTTTTTTTTTATATGGATACAATTACATAAGTTGTGTCGCCTTAGCCTTAACAACTCCTCTTCTTTGACAGGCCTCTTTGTGATGAATACATGTTTTACTGCAAAGGAGAAACAAAGAAGAAAGCCATGTTTTGTTACTCTTACAAAGACAGATATTTGAGGTATAATAACATAATTGCAATCAAATGAATGTTCAAGGAAATGAATGCATCAAGTTGGCAGGAACAAAATGGTTTTTAGGGATGCAGAGACTAAAGACGTTTCATATGCAGTGCTACTGTACATTAGAAATGCACGCAGGTTCTCTGTCTGTGCGCGTTAATGATCCTCTTGATATGTGTTCATGCTTTATGTAACCAGCAGACATGCAAAATATCATTTAAGTAGCTGCTGCATGCAAGGGTCAAAACAGGTGAATTGAGTAAACCTGTTGTCTATATATTTCATATCTGCAATAAACATGCATTTAGCTTGTATTAAAACTTATTTTATTCAAAGATTTAGTCCATCTGAGCACAAAATGGGAAAGTTGCATGGCCCTAAAACTTTGCTGTGCTTCTCGCAGTTCAAACTAGTGATGGCTGCGTTTGAAGCACTCCATCAAGAATCTTTACGAATCTTTTATTTTAGATCATTGGTTCAGAGTGCGTATCAAATTGGCAAGGTCACGTGATTTCAGTAAAAGAGGCTTTGTTGCATCATAACTGTTTAGGAAATCTTGAAAATCGTTGAAAATCTGTGTAACACCACAAAATCCACATGGGTTTATTTAGATCAGAGGTTCCCAGATTTTTCAGCCTGCGACCCCTAAAATAACAATGCTAGTGATTTCCGACCCCCAAATTCCTCTGAGGTGGTTATAAATATACAAACGTTGTGCACACAATAATAGGCCTATATAAACATGAGCATATTGACAACACACAAAAACTGCAACAGTCTAACAACCATATCATTTTTATAGTCATTTATTAATTTAGTATTAACCTTAACTAAAGAAACTGGGGGCGAAGCAGTGGCGCAGTAGGTAGTGCTGTCGCCTCACAACAAGAAGGTCACTAGGTTGCTGGTTCAAGCCTCGGCTCAGTTGGAGTTTCTATGTGGAGTTTGCATGTTCTCCCTGCGTTCGCGTGGGTTTCCTGTGGGTGCTCCGGTTTCCCCCACAGTCCAAAGACATGTGGTACAAGTGAATTGGGTAGGCTAAATTGTCCGTGGTGTGTGAATGTGTGTGTGTGGATGTTTCCCAGAGATGGGTTGCGGCTGGAAGGGCATCCGCTGCGTACAAACTTGCTGAAAAAGTATAATAAAGGGACTAAGCCAACAAGAAAATGAATGAATGATAAAGAGACTGGCGTACACAATGTTTTCAACACAAGTCTATTCTTGGTTTGATTTTGAAGGCCACCAATCAAAGATCATTCTCAATCAGTTGTGGCCTGTATTTATTTTAAATGTAAAAGGTGTTAGAACGTTTATCCTGGTGCTATAAATTCAGTCTGCTGATGCTATTGCTGTGTTGTTAACGTAAACACTGATCCTATGAAAAAAAAATGTAAAGGCTGATGGATTTTCATTTGCATATTGTTGTTTTTTACTATTAAAAACTACTATTTTTGTCTTCTGTGGGTTGTAGCTAAAATATTAATTTTCTTTTCGGCTTAGTCTCTTTATTAATCAAGGGTCGCCACAGCCGAATGAACCGCCAACTTATCCAGCAATTTTTTTTTTCCGCAGCGGATGCCCTTCCAGCCGCAACGCATGACTGGGAAACATCCATTCACACACACACTAAAGTCAGTTTTAGCATACCCAATTCACCTGTACCACATGTCTTCGGACTTGGGGAAACCGGAGCACCCAGAGGAAACACACACGAACACGGGGACAACATGCAAACTCCATACAGAAACGCCAGCTGGCCCAGCCAAAGCTCTTTCTTGCTGTGAGGCGAACGTACTACCCACTGCGCCACCCAGTTTGGGAACCACGGATTTAGATCGCCCCCAGTGTCAAATCACTTACAGGTTTCATAATTTTTTTCATGATCTTGGATCAGCTTTAAGAGTTTGTGGACATTTTACCAAGACAATGGGCAAATGATTTTGCTTGAATATTTTGATGTCATTGTGTCTATTTCAGCATCATCCATGAAATGAGACAATCTTCCTACTATAAAAGCATTTTCACCATTAAGTTACTACAGAATTACAAAGAGAAAAATAAAATGTTTACAGAGGTAAATATCAGAAGACCAATTTTATTATTACAATGGCGAGAGAGGAGACCGCGAGTAATTAAAACGCTCCAACTGCTTAAAAAGCAGAGAACTGAGCACAATTCACTGCTTGTGAGTTTGCTGGACAGTCTTTCACTGACAGGGAAATACATCAGAACCCAGCTAGAAAAAAATGGAAGCTGAAACTCTCTCTCTCTTTTTCTCACACTCTCTGTGGCCCCTTTGAACTGCTGGCGTGTTTGTAAGATAACATTTTATCGCCTATCTCTGCTGTTATAATGTTACTTGTGGATCCAGACATGAGTATGTCTGCAGTTTGAGATTTTTTCCACCACGTAGCCACCTTTAATGGATCAGCTGATTTAACATACGTGTCCATGTCACTGAACAGCACCAGAGCCGCAATGACCGTTAGAGCCAACGGCAGCATTTTCTGTTGAGCGTGTGACCAATCATAGGCGTTTAAGAACGCTTAAAAAGCAAATGGGATAATATTTATATTAGTTTATTTGCTCTAATTGTTCATGTTGTTCTGTGCATGTACTTTAATTTGACCTGCTCAAAGAAAACACTTTTTTGAATGTATCAAACAAAACTAAAGGTACAATAAATATATCTGACTGCTTGTATTAAATGACAAAAATGTATTACAAATAAAATAAATATAAATGATCAATTTTAACACAAAAATAATTGTGTTTCTAAGTAAAATATCAAACTGTGTATAGAAAGCATTGTCATAGCACTGTGATGCTCCGAGATATCGAGTTGAACCAAATTGATGGAATTGAATTAATAATCGTAACTGAACCGAACTATGAGACCAAAGTAGGTTCACACCCCTAATAAATAATTTATTAATCATTTAATTTATTGGTTAAATAATATGGAATATATATAATTATGTTTTTTTTTTTTTTTCTATGTAACCAATAATCTGGCAAAAATGTATCAAACTTGTAATGTGTGCTACAAAGCATTTAAGATTTATGCAAGACAGAATGGATCTGGCTACTCACCGTCACCAGATTTACACGCTTGGCTCCCTTGCGCTTTTCTACAATAACACTGCACGTGTGAACTATGGTACTAATCTTTATGTCCATAGGCTTGAGGCTCATGGGGTCTTAGAGCAGCATTAACTGGTGCAGTGTGCTTTGGCTGATGGATGGCTAATTCAAGCCGAACCCCATGCAAGAGGGCTCCGCTCCCTCTCACTGCAGGTTATTTAGACTCCAGTAACCTTATATAAGGGTATCCAATGAGACACGGGCCGTTACTAATGATGATGGTCCTAATTATCGTACTCTGACATGCATGTTCATTTAACACAGGATTTTACAGTCGGTGCAGTGAAAAATAAGAGAGGAAGGAAGACAAGAGATGAAGAGAGAGAGAGAGCAGGGCAGAAGGCAGAAGGATGGAGAGATTATTAAACTGATAGATGACTGTACAGCTGCAGGGATAGAAGAGAATCATCAACACTAATAGATGAATACTGAGACTGAGAGCAGGAGAGGAAGAGAGAGAGATCCAAGTGAAATGTGAACGCGGGACAGACAGTAAGGAACAGATATGGAGAGAGGGAAATGTTAAGAGGACGAGATAGCGGGCGAGGAAAAAGAGGAGAGCGAGATACATTAATATTAATAATTTCTCCCAGAGAGAGAAGCATGAGGAAGGCTTAATAGAAAGGGATGAATATGAAACAGACAGAGAGATAGGAGGAGAACAACAGCATAGGTGCATCAAAAACAACAAGAAAGATGGAAGAGATGCAGGAAAGACAACACAAGGGAATGAATATAAAACAGGCAGAGATAGAGAGAGAAGAGATAACCGAACTGGTGTGTGTGTGTGTGTGTGTGTGTGTGTGTGTGTGTGTGTGTGTGTGTGTGTGTGTGTGTGTGTATATGCGCATGTGGTGGTGATGTGATAAAATTAGTTTGAACAGTCAATGGAATATACATAGAGTTCAATGACAACACACACTTATGCATGTCTGTAAACACACTACATGCCTCGTTCACTAGTAACTGTGCAAGTATTCTTATTCATGTGTACGGGAAAGGTTACGTTTCTGCCAGACAAGTCTGTATGCACATAAATTTGCGTTATTTTATCTTATTTGTTGTTTATTTTTTTAAAGGTCACATTACACTTTAAAAACCAGGCATTACCTAAGACCCTGCAATGAATATGTGTCAGCAGATATGACCTCATATTCTTGTCTTTTCTTTAACACATAGAAATAACATCAAATAATGTTTAAAATATTTACTCCCCTTTATTCCCTTCTTTGTATTGAGTACAATAGTCTACTGGACAAATGTCTTTTAAAATATGAGAGTTTAAAGGTGCTGTATATAAGTTTTGGACTCTTCTGAAGCATAGAAATACCATAAAATGCAGAGATTTAAGAAACATGCCAAGTGAACATTCCTGTTTATCTGAAAAACAATGTCAGATATTCTGCTTTGAAAATGTGAGTTACAAGCCAGAACGTCTGTCTTTGTGTTGGTTCTTTTAACCCGCCCAATGCCACGTCAGCCAATTATATTTTAAAACTCAGGTTGCCTTGAAGGAAAACTGCATGTTTAAGTCAGAAACATTCTCAAAGCATGCGTCTGTTACTAAAATGTGACCTCCGGTGGACAGTAGCAGACTCCGAAATGAGAGACAGATTCAGAGTTCCACATGAGGTAATTAAATAGCAAATAATATAAATATTTCAAGCTTAAACAATAGGTAAGCAGGTTTCATCGTAACTCTGTGCCCTAACAAGACACTATGGCCCCGTTTACATTTCCAGTTAAATGTTAACCAATTTACTTTTTTTTTTTTTTTGCTCATATGTGACAGAGTTAAGAAATGTTCTGACTGTTAAACATTACGTGACAATACAGCTATCATGTGAACAGTGATATCAGATTTATTGAGGCATTCCTTTTTGTACGTCATTAAGCTTGTGACAATGTGGTGGTACTTCTATGCGGTTTAATGATGTAGAAGGAAATGCAAGTGAGGAGACGATAGAGGAACAACAAAAGGAAACATGGAGGAGGAAAGGGATCACAATTTTCTTCCATTAGACCTGAAATCTCTCTTGTACCCACAAATTCCTCTGAATGGTGGAGGACACCATATATAAACCATAGGCGCAAGCTGCGATGATGGCCCTGTCTCTCCTAATCTGTCTCCGCCTTAAAATCATTTTAAAGTTGGGGGAACTTACTCACTAATCTATACTCACTCTATAATCTATACTAATCTATAATCTATACTCACTCATGAAATGGTAAGGTTTATAATCTAATTAATACATATTAAACCTCTTTAACATTTTTAAATGTACATGCTGAATCACTGACATGTGTTTTATTTGAAGGCACAGTTCTCAACCGTTAATTTCAGACAGTTTTTTTTTTTTTTTTTTTTAGGATAGTTTAGGATTATTTACTTGCCCTAAAATTGAGCAAAAACACTGGAAGTTAATAGCTATGCTTTCATGCAAAGATGCAAATTAAACTTGAGCACAATAATAGAATATTGCTTAGGATAAAATCGCCACTTCTTGATAAACAGGTACCAAATATCAAGCTGATGTGGGACTCAGATAAAGAAGCTGAACTGCAATGAACGTAGACTTTTTGACAAAGCAGACACTCAGGACATTTCTGGGAGTAATTCTGACCTACTTTGATGACAGACTTGGCTGAGGGATTTTGAATGGCCAAAACAACATTTAAGAGGTTTTACAGTGTTGTCGGTCTGCTGGTTAGTCCTTTAAAGGCAAAAAAAATACAAGAGAAACCAGGCTCAGCTAGGCACGACCATTTTGGCCAAATATCTTGTGTAGTGCAGCTGTCTGGACATTTTTCAAATTGTATGTGCATTTTGGCATTTACATTAAGCATTTTTTTTGTGATATTCCAAAAGGCGTAGAAAAATAAGTGGATGGAAACATAGCTAATGGCCATCTTACCATGGTAGAAAAGCAAGTTTAGTATATCTTGAGGGTGATAAATTTTTTTTTATTTTTGGGTGAGGTGATGTCTTCATTCAAGAGTTCACAGGACATTCTAAAAGTCACAAAGTGGAAATATTTACAAGCAGATGGATGTTAAAATAAAATGAAGTCAACTATTATAAGCTGTTAAAACATTGCTCAATCTTTGCAAATATATTCTTACATAATCTTGCATACAGTACATGCAAGATCCTTTCCCCTCAAAAAAAGAAAAAAAGAAGAAAAGCCAAAAATGTCATCCTTAAAACAAGATATAAAGGGACAGTTCACCCAAAAATAACAATTCTCTCATCATTTGCTCATCATTTTGAATAGAGCTGGAAACCTTTAACCATAGTATTTGTTTTAACTACTGTGGAAGGCAAAGGTTTTAAGCTTTCTTCAAAATACATAATCCTTGTGTTCAACAGACGAAAGAAACTCAGTGCTGGAACCACTTTGGCGTAAATAAAGAGTACATTTTAAATTTTGGGTGGAAAAAAATGCCTTTAAAAAAAAAAACCTTGTATAGGTTTGAGCCACAGTCACAGACCCCATTTACACCTGCACTGTAGGAAATCACGGTTACCTTCATTTTTAAATCTCAATCAAATTAAGTTTATTAAACTTTTATGTTAAACTGACTTAAAACAGCTTGCGTAACTTATACAATCAAGTTAGAACATGATTAACTTAGTTTAATAATTTAAATTAAACTACAGCCATGTCACCCTGCAGCCCAAGACCGGTTACTCACTGAAGCTAAGCAGGGCTGAGCCTGGTCAGTACCTGGATGGGAGACCACTAGGGAACACTAGGTTGCTGTTGGAAGTGGTGTTAGTGAGGCCAGCAGGGGGCGCTCAACCTGTGGTCTGTGTGAGTCCTAATGCCCCAGTAAAAGTGAAGGGGACACTACACTGTCAGTGGGCGCCGTCTTTCGGATGAGACGTTAAACCGAGGTCCTGACTCTCTGTGGTCATTAAAAATCCCATGGCACTTCTCGTGAAAGAGATGGGGTGTAACCTGGCCAAAGTCCCTCTATGGGCCCATTTGATCATGGCCTCCCAATCATCCCCTTCCACTGAATTGGCTCTATCACTGTATCTCCTCTCCACCAATAGCTGGTGTGTGGTGAGCGCACTGGCGCCGTTGTCCTGTGGCAGCCGTCGCATCATCGAAGTGGATGCTGCACACTGGTGGTGGTGTGAAGAGACCCCCCCCCCCCCCCCCATGATTGTGAAGTGCTTTGGGTGTACGGCCATTCACAATAAATGCTCTATATAAATACACATTACATTTACATAACAATGACCTACAAAACATGCTGTCAGGACTAATTGATCATACGATTCTTTACAATGGGGTATTAGGATATTAAGATGTGTTTCTATCAACCTGATCACCAGTGAATGACACTAAATAGAGGAGTCTAAAACATTGACCAATTTTAAAGGTAATTTAAAATACTTTTGACTGAACTGTTTTCATAGTATATACACAATACATTGGTAAAAAGCATTCAGACAGCCCCAAAAGACTTGCTGCTAGCTGCATATACTGTATGACCAAAAAAGAAGGTACACTTTTTATTAAAACGCATGGATTATGACTAAAATCAAAGTTGCCATCTGCATCCTTTTCAATACTCATGCACTGCACTGAACACAGCAAGCATATTATTATAAATATTTGCATAATCTTGCATTTACTGAGTGGAACTAAAAGAATAGTTACCAACACTTTAGACAAACCAAATTTCAGAGTGATGTGCATTATTTTGAAGTAGGGACACTTATTCACTTATTTAATATAAACAGTTTCAGCTCCACAGATTCAGTGCTTAAATGGCCTCCCAGAGTCTGAGTATTTAATGATGTGTGATTTTAATATTTCTCCTAAATTTAGATGAAATGTAAGTGACTCATGATTTCTGTATGAAAATGTTCGCCCACTCTCTTTAATAAGTGCAAATACAAGGTGATGAACCTCAACTCAACTCAACACACACACGCGGACTCCAGTCAGGGGAACAAATGTGACGTCCCCTGCTGCTGCTTGACTGTGACCATAACCAGTGTTTTACTGTAAGCATTAGCATGCCGTTATGGGCAAAAGCCATTTGTAGAGCTGTCATGTACCAGGAAGCCATGCCCCAGGCCCTCTTCTATAAACACTGCAACTCAAGCATCACTAATACAGTCACTGCTACCTGCAGCAATACCTGCCTCAACTGTTCCTGACCGCATCTGCTGGTAACCAGGTGCGTAAGCCCTCAACAGTCCTGAATGTGCTTCCAATAGCTCAGACCTTGTGTTCTGCCTTTTACATCATTGCTGGAGATGAAAACATCTTCAAGAATTTCGGTAATTATTGTAGATTTGAAAAGCAAAGAGAGAGAGAAAATACAAGCTATTATTTTTGAGATATTATTTATATAATAAATTAAATAAATAAACGTATAGTATAAAAAATATAATGGCAAATTGATAACCTTCCCTCATTTGTTCTGCTTATTTTTAATGAAATAATGTGCATACATAACCTGACAAAAGTCTTGTCGACAATCCCAGTTGTAATAGCAACAAATAATAACTTGACTTCTAGTTAATAATTTGAAATTGTGGCAGAAGGTAGATTTTTCTGATGAATCATCTGTTAAACTGCATCCCTATCATCACAAGTACTGCAGAAGACCTATTGGAACCAGCATGAACCCAAGATTCTCACTGAAATCAGTTAAGTTTGGTGAAGGAAAAATTATGGTTTGGGGTTATATTCAGTATGGGTCGTGCGAGAGATCTACAGAGTGGATGTCAACATCAACAGCCTCAGGTAGCAAGACATGTGTGCTACTTATTACATTACAAATCACAGGAGAGGGCAAATTCTTCAGCAGGATAGCACTCCTCATACTTCACCCTCCACATTAAAGTTCCTGAAAGCAAAGAAGGTCATGGTGCTCCAAGATTGGCCAGTCCAGTCACCAGATATGAACATTATTAAGCATGTCTGGGGTAAGATAGAGGAGACATTGAAAATGAATTCAAAAAATCTTGATGAACTCTGGGAGTCCGGCAAGAACACTTTCTTTGCCATTCCAGATGACTTTATTAACAAGTGATTTGAGTCATTGCAGAGATGTGTGGATGCAGTCCTCCATGCTCATGGGAGTCATACACAATATTAATTCTTTTTCCACTGCACCATGACTTTATATTCTCTACTGTACATTGTTTATGTTAAATGACAAGACTTTTGTCTAAGCAAAGTCAGACCATACTGTTCTGGTTACATCATTAAAAATCAAGGCATGATCAAAGCTTTTGCCTTTCATATAAGCCACTCTGATACCAAATGATCAACTAGAAGTCAAGTTATTATTTGTTGTTGCTAAAACTTGGATAGGCGACAAGACTTTTGTCAGGTAGCGTAAAGTTTCGTGGTCTATATGAATCACTTCTTTTGTTATGTTGTGATGTTTTTCTACTTGTCTAAAAATTGTGTTCACAAAAAACAACATATAAAGTTTATACTGTGTGGATGTAAATATATATGGTTGGTACATTTTCACAAGTCACCAACCATTGGCAGGTAATGGTATTGCAAAATATTAGTTTAATAACTTGTTTATTAATCAGTTTATCACTTTAATCACATACAGTTCAGGAATTCTAAAAATAACTTGTGGTAAAAATAATTGTTGTTAATTAAATGCATTAAATTGCATCAGTTATGTTTAAAAATGAGCAGCTTTCATGATCAGCAGAAATATAAAATATTTTATTTGTAAGTGGCCTTTAAGTCAAACTCTATAGAACCACCGCTTCAAGTAGATTCTATCATATTTAAAAATATTGCATTTATTTTTCAAAAAAAGTTTTACCTTCAATAAAATAAATTCACTGAGATGTCACTTAACTTAGATGTTAATTAAATGCTAAAAATGACAGAAAAATTTGTTAGTTGTGTTGTTCACTTAATCTGGGTTTGTTTTTGGCTTCATGTCAATAACTCATTAAAGATTCCGTAAAAAGTTACTTAGAGGGCCCTATCAAATAGCAAATGTGCTCTCTGAGACTCTGATTGGTTAATGCATGTTATGCTCAAAACACACCCGGAACTCATTAAGAGAATAAGCACATCCCTGTTAGACCATGTGCTGGGGCACAGAGCGCATTTTTTCCTCATTAAAATAGCAAAAGGGGATTCAGAACACGCCTTAAATGCTTTTGCGCCATCCGCTTAAGACTATGCACCTAGATCCTTAAAATAGAGCCCAGGCTTTTTCTCACAGGGAACTCTTCCTGTATAGCTTTCGAATCTCAATCTAGCCTTTCAAATATTCCTAAACAAATTAGTTTAATTAATTAATGGAGCACACTTTATAAATATAAATGGAGCTTTAAATATACCTTATATATTAAAAGCTAACACTCTCACATAGTGTTATCAACAACATATCGCCAATATAATAAAGCTTTATTGTTAAATACATGTGCACAGCTCAATGTGGGCCATTGGGAAACGGTACCTGCATGTGCAAGGAGGTTATGCATTTAACAGTATGACTTAACCAGGTTAGGTCTGATGTTTAAAATGGATCATGGGCTCGGTCCCTGATGTTTGCAGAATCTCATCAAGCTTGTTCGAATCATTGTATTTTGTGAGGCAAAGGAAAAGGGCACGAGCGCGCACCATGAAGTAATTATTAAAACATCATCCTGGAAATTACGGTCACCTTATTTTATCTATCTGTGTTGTGTCATCTTCATGCATGATTGACAAGAGCTACAATTAGCTCAGAGTGCAAACTGCCAATTAATTGGCTGTAATGGGAGATGGCATCTGCTGTGATGTTGATGGGAAATGGAGTCCAGAATGACAGCAATGACAGGAAATTGAGTCAACGTGCGAGCCTGTTGGGAAATGTGGTTTGAACCGTTGGCTCCCTTTGCACAAAATGTGTTAGTGGTGCTCACGTGAGACGCCATGATCCTGTTATGGCCACTGCCTCACACATACTCTAATTCTCTACCCACCTTGAGCCCTTTATCGCATGCTTTGTCTCACTGTTCAAACCCCGCTGTTTGTTTTTATCCTTTCTGATTTTCTATGAACACCCTATCTCTCAGACTCCCTCCATCCTGAATGTGTCCAGCCGATGTGTAAATACGTTG
The DNA here is from genome assembly GCF_052040795.2 of Danio rerio. Lineage (NCBI taxonomy): Eukaryota > Metazoa > Chordata > Actinopteri > Cypriniformes > Danionidae > Danio > Danio rerio. The sequence goes on from NC_141023.1 coordinate 29,894,357, forward strand.
TTGGCTTCTAAGCCTAATGAAAGGTTAACCTGCTGTACTGAACATATTAACCCTTTAGCCTGTGTTTTCTATCTGTATGCTAGAGGATCTCCACTTTGGTTTCATATCTACACAGAGTTTCCATGGTTACCTTTCACCAAACTTTAAAAACATATTTCCTCAGTGATATCACTTTCAGGCATATGCACAAATTCATAATGCTGCTGGTGGATTAAAACAGGCAATGAATACAGTGCATTTAATTAAAAAGCCACTTTTGTTTTCCCCCCTAATATTTCCTTTCATGTAGTAGTGTGCAAACTCACTGTCTGTGAATATAAATAATGTTTGCAATGTTTTAAAGATAAAAGTGTGGGATGAACTCAAAAGAATAACAGATTCTCATCTAAATTCCAGCTTTATATTGACATAGGTTTGTAATAAATCTGCATAATGCCAGCCAATGCTCTTAAATGACTGTCCGCAAACAGTTTATTTTGACTCTCAATTGCAGTTGTAGCAGAGGCCTGGAAGACTTTGATTATTGTCATCAATATGACAAAAAAAATAGGATGCCACTTTTCACTTTGCTTGCACTTCCAAAGGATAAAAGCTCAGGCATTCAAGTGCAGAGGAAACCTCTAGAGCTCAAATTCAGATAGGGTAATGGATGTCTGGGCCATCTGACCAGTTAGAGCAGGGTAGTGTTTTGGAAAGAAGGAGAAATAAAAGGAGAACAGGGTTTTTCGAACTTATGTTCATGTAAGCCAGTTGTAGGAAACCCCCTTTTCAAAATATATATTTTTAAATAAATATTTAAATTATTAATTTCTTTGCACTGCGTGTATTTTTGCTTAAATTTGTAGTAAACAAAATGTCTGGATGTCCAGCTGCTTCTACCACAAGGGTTTTACAATACAGAGTGTTGATAAGAAAGTGTGAAAAAGCTTTTTGTAGTTCACAAATTCTAGATAACAATTTTAAAAACAAGTTTTAAAATGCCGCAATGCCAAAGGGAAATAATAAATAAAGAAAAGAAAAGTTGACCAAAAGATTGAATGTAATATCTGGTCTTAAAGAGAGATTTCAAAGTTGGTCATATGACCAAAAACACTACAAGCAGCCAAAATCGAGACATTGCTATACATTTTTTGGCCAAGTTTTAGCCTAATCCAGTAACAGAAAAAGGGTTAAGAGTGCACATAGAGAAGGAAAACAATCCCCAAGACCTGCATTCATCTTTGAAACACAAATTAGATATTTTAGTGAAATCTGAGAGCTCCTTCATCCTCCATATACAGCCACATGAAACCAAAAATATCGTCAAAACATTCCATGCGACCTCAGTGGTTCAACTGTAATTATACTATTATTAATTATAGAATTATGCTTGGTTATTTCCAAAAATCTCAACATGCAAATAAAAAGCCATTAGCCTTTGAATTTTTTGCATTGGATTGTGACCCTGAACTTAATATGCTAGATAAACATCAAAGCAACAGCAGTAGTTGCAGAAGATTGATTTTATGGCACAATGTTTAACTTTGACATCTTTATGTCGCTCATTAGCATTAAAAATAAAGCCCACGACTGACCATGGAGATGATCTCTAAGCGGTGTTCTCCAAAATTATACCAAAAATAGTGTTGTGCTGTAAACATTGTGCCCACCATTCTCATTAAGTGGGGTTAATATCAAATTACACAAATGAATAATGACTATAAAAATGATATGGTGGTTACTCTGCTGCTCTTTTTTATGTTGTCAATATGATCAGGTTTATATAGTTTCTATTGGTTTGTGTGCACTATTGTGTGCAATACTTGTATGTTTATAATACCTCCAAGCAAAGTGGGGGTTGCAAGTCACTAGAGTTGTTATTTTAGGGGTTGCGGTTTGAAAGGTTTAAGGTCCTATAGAGGATAAGAGTGCTCTCAGATTTCATCTAGAATATCTTAATGTTCCGATTATTAATAAAGGTCTTAGGATATTGAAAAGGTAGGTAACAAAATTTTCATTTTTAGGTGAATTAATCCTTTAACATCAGGTGGATTCTGATTGGACATTGAGATTTTATTGTTCATTGCCAGAATAATAAACAACAATAATGCAAGCAGTAAAGCTCCTCGATGGTCACAGTTCTTGACCAGACTTCACTATTTCCCCCCCTCAATACTGACTAATATGAGTCAAAAAGATCATGAACCACTACTTTAAAAAAGAACAGAAGATGTGCATCACCTTTAACCTCTCATATAGACAACACTCTCCCACGCACACGTCTTACTTTCAACACAGATACAGTACACAGCAGCCACACAGAGTGCTGCTTCCTCTTGAGAGAAGGACCAAAATTAGGATAAGACACTAGCATGGATTCTGGGGCTAGCAATGTGGCCTCCTTGCTTCAGCTACAAACCCTTTAGAAATAGTATCATCTGTATCAAAAAGGTGATGCCTCAGCAATACATTTAAGATCTCATCCTGAACAGTGCACATACTACAGCGAGAGATTCAAAAGGAAGCAGCAAAAACATGAGCATACTCTCCCCCCCACACGTCTGCCAGCTGATGCGGAGAAAGAAAGAAAAAAAAAACACACAGCTATTCTATTTTTACTCCACAGTTCAGTCCAGCAACTGTGTTTATTCCTCTAAGAGGGAGATGTTTGAGGTGGTACAGCAGACAAGGGGGGCTGCTAAAATAAAGGATTCTGCCGTGTAAGCAAAACCCTAGAGATAACCCATCCGTCTGCTGTTACACAACAAAACATGTGGACCTATGATGAAAAATGGTAATTATTGGTCGGCAGATTGCCATTGACAGATGCACTGGCACAACAACAATGTGTATGTTGAGCCGTTATTGTTTCCCCTGTAATAAAATGGTGACAATTAATTTCAGTGGCGGCTACCAGCGAACGCGCTGGGTGGCTGCAGTATCTCAGCCAGGACCAAAGCATACTGCATTTAGAGAATAAGCAGAGTTTTTTACAGAACAAGACATCAATAAAATGTTTGTGATGCTCCGAAAACATGAAAATATACAGAATAGCCTCTGGCACTCAGAGAGCAATATATCTAAAAATGTCTGACGATGGAGTCGGTGCGAAGCGCAGAGAGATCAATGGTGCAAGTAACACAAAACGCTCCTGATCCTCAGTGTTGCGATGATGTTAATGAAATGTAACTAAATCCAATAACTGGGCCATACATTCCTCACACAGAGCCGTACAGCGAGTTAACTAGGCTCAGCAGTCGGCTAAGTACCTTATCATCAGCACAGACAGTGAGCGAGCTAACATAAACTCCACACAAACTCTACACCATTGGAGAGAGACTCTGATTATGCAAACATTACAGGAGGGAAAAAAAACACACATACATGCATAAATCTCTTCTTAGTGTTAAGATGGATTTATTCCGAGTGTTTCCTCTGTCTTTGCAGGCTAAGATAGAAGGGTAATTCTAAAATAGAAGTTAGTTAGAGGCTATCAGATGCTTTTAGTATGTAATTGCAATTATGAAGACATGATGACCCTGACGTGACTTGTAAAACTAATTTAACGCTGTATTAATAAAGACACCGATTATGCATATCAGAGTGCTGCAACTTACAAAATTAGAACTGACAATTCAATTTATTAGAATATTTAATACTTAATGTTGAAATGCACAAGTAAATCTTTGGTTAATTCTTAAAGGGATAGTTCACCCAAATATAAAAATTCTGTCATCATTTATTCCTCCTTCATTTGTTCAAAACTTACACTCACTGGCCACTTTGTTAAGTACACCTGTCCAAGTTTTTGTTAACGCAAATTTTCAATCAGCCAATCACAAAGCAGTAACTCAATGCATTTAGGCATGAAGAAATGGTCAAGATGATCTGCTGCAGTTCAAACCGAGCACCAGAATTGGGAGGAAAGGTGATTGAAGTGACTTTGAATGTGGGATGGCTGTTGGTCTACTGCTGATCTACTGGGATTTTCATGCACAACCATTTCTAGGGTTTACAGAAAATGGGCCAAAAAAGAGAAAATATCCAGGGGGCGGCAGCTCTGTGGCCATAAATGCTTTGTTGATGCGAGAGGTCAGAGGAGAATGGCCAGACTGGTAGAAAGGCAACATGAACTCAAATAACAACCGAGGTATGCAAAAGAGCATCTCTGAAAGCACAACCTGTCCAACCTTGAGACGGATGGGCTACAGCAGCAGAAGACCACACTGGGTGACACTCCTGTCAGCTAAGAACAAGAAACTGAGGCTACAGATCGTACAAGCTCACCAAAATTGGACAATATAAGATTGGAAAAACATTGCCTGGTCTGATGAGTCTCGATTTCTGCTGCGAAATTCGTATGGTAGGGTCAGAATTTGGCGTCAACAATATGAAAGCATGAATCCATCCTGCTTAGTATCAATGGTTCAGGCTGCTCATTCGCATCATGGATTAACTGCGTGATGCTATCATGTCAACATGGACCAAAATCTGTATGGAATATTTCCAGTACCTTGTTAAATATATGCCATGGAGAATTAAGGCAGTTCTGAAGGAAAAAGGGGTCCAACCCGGGACTAGTAAAGTGTACCTAATAAAGTGGCCGGTGAGTGTATTTTGACCTGTAGAACACAAAGAACATTTTGAAAAATGCTGGTTGCTATTGACTTTCATAACATTTTTCATTCCTACTATCAAATTCCAGCATTCTTCAAAATATCTTCTTTTGTGTTCAACAGAAGAAAGAAACTCATAAAGGTTTAAAACCACATAAATAAATGATGAAGTAACTACTCCTTTAAATTTAGATGTGCCAAAGTTTAAGGCATACTGCATCTATGTGAATACCTGTATGCCGCTAATCATATAGATGTGAAAAAAGTAAGGACTTGAAAACCTGGACTCTCTGCTCTAAGTGGAGTTTCTAGTGGCACTTGCACATCCTCGATACTAATCTACAGGTCAATTTTCTGACCAAAAATTACAGAGCGCAAAACCCCAGCAAGATCTTTTTTTTCTTCCTCCATTTTTTTGCTCTAGGAGTAAATGTGCCTGATGTTCCTCACTTAAAGACAGAAAGTTCACACTGCCTGTCACTCAAGATGAACTCATCTGTTAGTGAATGATGACTGAACTTTGTAACGAGTGCATGTTTGTGAATATGAGGATTTTTTGGATAAAAAATGTAAATACGCAAACATACATACAAAAAAAAAAAAAAAAAAAAAGCCTAATGCTAGCAGGGTTGGTTCAGCCAAAAATAAAATGTTAGTAATTTACAATGACTAAGGGCAGAGGGTGGCTGAGGAACTACTGAGAGATTTCAGCTGCTGTCTGGGCTTTCACTGACTTTCTACAGCTCCCTTTCTTCATGTGTTTAATATTTTTTCTTGTGTCATTTCATTTGATTACACATAACTTAATTTGTAAACTAATTGAATTTGTTTTCTTTTCATATATGGATTTATTTGGTTGTTACCAACATCTGGTGAACATTTCAAGACAACAGCACCTTTAGAAATATGTTTTCTGGGAAAAATGGTGATGTGTTGAATACTTACTTTCCCCCACTGTTTATGTTGCATGTGTGACATATATTTTATATATGTAAAATCCAGATTCATTTTCAATTTGAGAAAAATGTCTTGATCACATTTTATGGCAACGAAAAAGAAAAAGGTAACATATCACAGAACAGTGTTATTCAATGTGTGCTGCCTTTTTTATGTTTATTAAATGAAAAGAGTTTGTTCAGTCTCTTTAAATGGCTGCACATTCATGACACTCCATGAGCGCCACAGTTCACTACAACTAGCCAAGAAAAAGCAGTTGAGACCAATCAGTATCTGGAAAGAGAATCTTAAAAAATTCTATCTACTGTATATGATTTGTTTGCAGCACACTGTTTGCAAGTAATCCTTTACTTCTGTCATCTGTCATTATTAATTTTATCTGACAGTTTATTTGAATTCTGATCCAGAAACAACAGAAACTCTTTTAGGGGGAATTTTTAGGTGTTGTATTTCATAATCTATTTTGTGTTTTAGGTGACTGGGAGTGATGTTTGGCACTAAGAGTTGTGTATTGTCTTCCCTAAATATTTTTTTTTTTCTATTGGGGTTTTATAAGAAGGGTTTTTCAATAAACTAGCTTCTCTATGATACTTGAATACCTTTTTCCACAGCATAAACTGCACAACTTAAACATTCTTACAATATTTAAAAAAAACATTTGGTGCCATTTTATATAAAGCGTCCTTACTACTTTGTGTTTATATATATATATATATATACATATATATATATATATATATATATATATATATATATATATATATATATATATATATATATAATTACTATTATTTTTTTTTATTATTTACTTACTGTGTTCATAATGTATTGCAAAACACTTCTGGTGCTCTTGTGGTAGGATACAGGTAAGGTTATGGACAGGTTTGGTGGTATGGGCAGATTTAAGAGTGGGTTAAGGTGTAAGGTATGTTCAACAGTGTAATGTAATTACATGCTTGTATTTAATCAAGCACGAGTACAAGGTAAAACCAAGTACTGTATTTACACATTAAGTACATTTTAGCGAATGACTAATTTCAGTGTAAGTACTAAGGAACTTCCTTAACTGAGATGAACTAGTTTTAAAGCATTGTAGTGAACTAAATTGTGCTCACTAAAATAATTACATTTTAATCGAGTAGATGAAAAAGTAAACTGATTCTTTTAGTTTTATTAGTATGTTTTACACTGTCGGAATGTTAAGGTACTCCTTACAAAATACAAATCCTTAAAATGGTTGATGCATTCAGCATTCTAGAAACCAAATGTGTTAATCCACCTTGCAAGCTCAGAATCAAACATCAAACTATTTTCTCTCTCTGAAAAATAAATAAATAAATGAAGGTTATAAAAATTAATCTTTGCTACTTTTTATGCTTCAATATCAACATTTATATCAAGCACTTCATAGCTAAATAAATTATTAACCCATTGTTTATAGCATTTCTATTTCTAGGAAGAATTAAGTTCAGTTGTGCTAATGTAATGTGACGCGTAGCGATATTTTATTTTTAGGCGGTCACATGGGAGCAAGGCTGACATGTTTTTGTTTTTTTTCTTCTTTCTGTTGCTTCACTATGGGCAGCAAAAGTGCATCCGTCAGTACTCAACCACAATAAGGTCTGTGTTACAACTGGTTTTAACTTTTCCCTCCATTATTTATCGATTTGGAAACCTCAAAGAGGAGCTGCAGTCTTTTTTGCATGCCTTAGGTTACAAAGTCTTCTGATCTTTGGTTAAGAAAGAGTATGCTCAGCCTTATTTTCATCCCCATCTTGTCTCCCATTATTGTTCTAGTCCTGGGGTTTCAAACTGCCATGCTGAATCCTAGTAAAACAGCCTCAGCGATGCACTGAGCCAGGACTTTTACATAAATAAATGTGCTCGCTGTGCAACGTTATGACACCCAGCCACTTAAAAGAGACTTGAAATCACATATCCAACCAAAAGGCTCTCTTTTTATCAAGCTGTCCGAAAATACTAAGATGGGAACTCACATTTATGAAGTGAAATGAAAACAGCAAGTCCACTATACTGTCCTTGCACTGACGTATCATCATGTTTGAGGTCTGAGAGACTACAAGGCCATTTAAATGGCTCTAAACTACGTGCAAGACTAGACGAGCTGACTAAATGATTCTGATGGTCAACACTAAAAACACTAGTCGTTTCACTTTTATTTCAAATTTCTGTTTTGCTTAACGGTATTATATTCAATTTACTGATTTATCAGATCTATATTTGTGTGATCTATATAAGCACCGTCTGAAATTTTCATTTTTCTCTGTCTCCTTTGTTTATGTTGAGACATTTCACTTTAAAGACTAGGAAAAGGACTTATTCTATGCCATAAAGGTGTAATTACTGAACATACACACAGGAGCCTGATAAAAATACTCATTTTAGAGGAAAATTTCAGATGACACAGAGGTTTTTGCATCTAAACTCTTCATTTACTTAACACATATGCTACACATATGCAACACAATCTCATGGCAATTTGTAATTTTTTAATTTAGTGGCTACCTCTTATGAATTTGTTTGATCTCATTCATACAATTTAATACGATTTGCTCATCCCCCAATGATGGTTCGGTTTAGGGGTGGGGTTAAGAGCCACGCCTCCTTTTTATAATCATACATTTTTGAATTAGCCACTAAACTGATAAAATGCAGAGGTTTCCTAGTGAGATCAGGTTGTACATACTCTATTAAATACACTATTTTGAAATGTGTCTATAAGCTGGAGCGGAAAAGGATTTCATTTTACCTCAAATTCCAATTAGAAGTGATTTTTGTAGCTAATGGTACCAAGTTGTGTTCTAATTTACAATTTAAAAAAAATTGTAAACTGATGTTTTTTTGTCCACTCACTTTTAAACTTCTTTAAATTAATAATTTTTTCTTAGCTTTTCATTATAATTTATGCATATTTTGATTAGCTTATTTCATTATTTTAGTATTTTTAATACAATAATATTTTTTGTTATGAATATAAAATTGTCGAATAGGGAAAATGCTCAATAAACAGGCTTAAACTTCACAACCTTCCCTACAATGTAAACAAAAAAAAGGGCAAATGGTGTATTTTTAAAAATACATCCACTGCTAAAGGCATGTTATTAAAGGTCCCATGAAGTGCTTTAAAATGTGCATTTTATATGTTATATTTTCCATAATCTCAGCTGACACATAAAGAGGGGGTGGGACATAAAGTAGCTCCTCCCCTTAATAATAATAATAATGATAATAATAATAATAATAAAACAGCCAGTGGCATTTTGGTTTTATCATAGCTCTGCCAGTGAGAGCGGTTAAGATCAAGCACATTAAATGAAAAGCAAAAGAGAAGTGTCTTGAAGGGGGTGGGACATGTCAGATACTATAGAACAGGGGTGCTCAACCTTGTTCCTGGAGATCTACCTTCTTGCAGAGTTTAGCTCCAACCATAATCAAACGCAACTAAACCAACTAAATAGGATCAGAAGGAGCACTTAGTAAGTAAAGCTAGATATGTTTGATCAACGTTGCAAGTGAGCTCTGTAGGAAGGTAGATCTCCAGGGACAGGGTTGAGCACTCCTGCTTAAAGAGCATTTGATTGGTCATGATTTGATGATAATAATTAATAAAAAAATTCCTTACATTTATATATTTTCTGGGCATACAATGGGGGTCGGAGTGGGGTGGGGGTGGGGGGGGGGGTTCTTATCCACCACCAGTGTGCAGCATACACCTGGATGACACAATGGCAGCCATATTGCGCCAGACCGCACACCACACACCAGCTGATTGGAGGAAAGGAGACAGAATGATGAAGCCAATTATGATATAGGGAGGATGATAGACAGAGGCCAGTGGGTAAATTTGGCCAGGATGCCAGGGTTAAACCTCTACTTTTTTTTATGACCACAGAGAGTCAGGACCTCGGTTTAACGTCTCATCCGAAAGACGACGCTCACTGAGCAGTATAGAGTCCCCGTTGCTATACTGACATTAGGACCCACACAGACCTCAGGTTGGGTGCCCCCTGCTGGCCTCACTAACACCACTTCCAGCAGTAACCTAGCTTTCCCATGTAGTCTCCCGTCCAGGTACTGAAAGGGCGCAGCCCTGCTTAGCTTCAGTAGGAGACCAAAGAGAGTTGCAGAGAGATAGCTGCCGGCAATGAGATGAGATGATGAGAAACTAAAGTATCCACTTGTTAAGTGTGACTCGAAGTGGCGTCCGGGTCCAAGCGATATATCAAACTATAGGTAGACTCAAAAAATGGGAATAATAAACATTTACAAAGCAATCTAATAATACTATCAAAAATCATGATTGAAAATGATGATTTTTTTTATAAACTGTTAAAATATTTTTCTTAAATAAAATTCACTTAAATGTGTGATATGACTACAAAGGTGTCATAAACAAATATTTTCTCAATTCAAATGAGTAGAGGCTTGGACCCGTAAATATATGATTTCATGCGTCACAATTTAACTGGGGCGATGTTTTTTACGTTGCTCCATTTAGGTGGAAGTGACAAACTACAAGCTTCATATGTTTATTTCAGTTTTATATCCTATAAATGCAAATTTCGTCACTGATCTGGTGTGAAGTAGCTTATATATCTTAAAAACTAACAATACTAATACTAACATGTAAAAAACTTTAATTTCATGGGACCTTTAACGAGTTTGGAAATAATGTCAGTAAAATGTTACAACCTCCATGACTTCAAACATCAAGATCTCAGCATTTAGGAGCAATTTAGCCCTCAGCAAACTGGACAGCTGTTTGACCCAAGTGCAAGACTTGAACCAGTGAATGAGGTTTTGACGTCACATGCCCACGACCCACACACACACACTCCTCCACGCTTGCACATTGCGGCTGGCTCCGGCGGTCAGAGACATGACTAATAGTATGCTAACTCTCCTGCTTTGTGTTGGCTGTGTAGTGCTTGATTTATGTGTAGGCTCGGGGGAGAGGAGCCCCCCAGGTTATTGAAATATTCTACATGTGGTTCCAGGCTGAATGTTTGTACAGGTAAATCGATGGTGGCAGTCAATACTCTACCCACGGCTAAGCGAGCCGGCGACGTGACTCCTGCACACCTCCGTACAGGTCGCACAAATTAAAGCCGACCTCCATTTTACTTTCACACTTCAGTTTTACACTGCAGAGTTGCGCTGCCGTCTGCCAAGCATGTGATCTGTGCGTGTCCCAACTGGAGGGGTCTGTGAGAGACTGCGGGGCTGGATGAGATCTGATGGGATGTGATTGGGAATGATGGGCCTGCTGATGGTGGTCGAGAGATCCTCCTTTCGCATGTGTCATAAAGTTTTAGCGCTCAGCTGTACTGTGATGTTAGGGATGGGGATGAAAGGTGACTGTGCGATACTGTGCACATATGCAGACGTGTAAACAACTTACACCTGCGGGACACTTTGAAACCTTGAGTGTGCGTGAGAAAATAAGTATTCAGTGAGCCTCATCTGATTAGATGTTAAGTACACACAGATAAAATCATAAGCGCATGTAAACATACAAACACTCCTTGATTTACTCACACTAACAGTTCCTCTCAGAGACTCCTGATAATAACTGCCTGAAAGCATTTCTCACTTTGAGGATGCAACTGGAGGGCTGGAGGTTTGGCTTTTCGGTAAGCAGACAAAACAAGTTATAAGTGTAAATTAGTTATTTATTTCACATCACATGAACCTGAATAGGTGGCTCAGCAAGAAGGGTGCTGGTTCGAGTCCTGGCTAGGCCAGTTGGCATTTTTGTGTGGAGTTTGCATGTTCTCCCCGTGTTGGTTTCCTCCAGGGGCTCCAGTTTCCCCAGTCCAAATGCATGCAGTACAGGTGAATTGAATAAACTCAATTGGCTGTAGTGTATGTGTGTCAATGAGTGTGCATGGATGTTTCCTAGCTGGAAGGGCACCCGCTTTGTAAAACATATGCTGGATAACATTCCGCTGTGGAAACCCCTGATGAATAAAGGGATTAAGCTGAAAAAATGAACGAAGTAACCTGAATAAACAAGACTTCCATTGATGTACGGTTTGTTGGGATATGGTTATATTTGACCGAGATGCAACAATTTAAAAATCAAGAATCTGGGTTTTTAAAAAAAAAACTCAAAATACTAAGAAATTGGCTTAAAGTTGTCTAAGTTAAACTATAAAAATATCTTTGAATCCACCTGGTTCACTATTATGTGATTTACAGGTTTTATCTGTTTATTTATGGTTATAAATTGCATTGGGACCTTGATTCCTGTGGGCTTTTGAATGTTGAAAATTTAACTCCACAGTTTAATAATATGACTTTAACATTTCAGTAGTTTAAAACAATATACTATATATATACAATATAAACAATATATAGAGTTTTTCCTTAAGACAAGCAACATAATTTGCCAATGGGGTAAGCAAAATAATCTTATGTCGAAAGGAAAAATAAGATTATTTTGCTTACCCTTTAAAAGCTTTAGCTTGTTTTAAGGAAAAACTCACTCAATAATGGCATATTATTTCTAAAAACAAGACATTATATTTTGCTTGTTTAGAAAATGCTTCTTGAAATAAGAGATTTTAGATATTTGGACTTGAATCAAGACCAAAAAATCTAAGTAAGAAAAGCCTTTTTTGCAGTCAGTGTACTGGGTAGTTTATTAATAGGCTTTTTGTACTGGAATTTACAACAACAATCCATACAATATATCCATTCAAACTATTATAAATGTCAATAAAAGCTACTTTTCAACAGTAAACATTAGAAGAAAGAGCAAGGTCCCATAATGCAATTCAAAGCGTTAAAAAAAATTAATGCATCATAATTTCTAAGTGTACTCTAATAGCAATGCCTTTTACTAATTCAAAAATTATATATATATATATATATATATATATATATATATATATATATATATATATATATATATATATATATATATATATATATATATTTATATAGTTTTATATTTGACTTTTGATATATATATACTATAAAGGAAAAAATATATATTTCCCCCACAAGATGTTTTTTTTGGCTATTGCACAGTTCAAAAACAAGTGGTACATTACAACTCTCTGGGATAGAAAAATTAGGTAAACTAAATCCGCTATATGGGTGGTTTCCCAATGCTGGGTTGCAGCTTGAAGGGCATCCGCTACATAAAACATATGCCAGAGTAATAGGTAGTTCATTCCACTGTGACCACCCAGCAGAAAACCCATGCAAACATGGAGAGAACATGCGAACTCCACACACAAATGCCTCCTGGCCCAGCTGGTACTCGAACAAGCGACCTTCTGTGAGGCAACAGTGCTGACCACTTTGTTATTGTGCCACCCTTTATGTGTTCCAGGGTCATTTTTGTTAAAATAAATACAAATTTTATGTCATGAACGAAAAAAATATCAACATTGATCTTTGGAGATATGAGGTCATTGTACAGCTAAACAAATCCTTCTCATTAGTCTATACTTATATTGGAGCCAATGTGCTGAAATGACAGGTTGTGGAACGTGCCACTATATTATGTAACAGTGTAACTAAACTCCGCCTCTCCAGAAGATCAAGTCCTGCTTCTACATCACAGCCTGTTTGGCTCTGCCCACCAATTCATGCTTAAATAACAAGAGAGGCAGACTCATGTCTACACAGAAACCAAATTATAAAGATGGCTCTGAAGACAAGACGACGCTGTGCTGTGCCAAGAAAAACAGTCTTTGCATTCTGATTCCAACATTAGCAAAGAGTGAACATAATATTTTCATGAAGTTCCAGACCACATCAGTAAGAGTTTGGTCTGTGTGCCCTCATTACAAACAAAGCACAGTTGAACTGCCTTTACAGAAAGATTGAAACAATGTGCTGACTAAATTATATAAATCTGAGAGTAATGTCACACCACACAAACGTGAGAAACCGTTTATCATGTGGTCACTATTGTTTTGTCTGTTAATTAAGCTTTTTTTTAACGTATATCAAAGCAGTGTGATCAGTCTTTGAATAACAAATACTACCTGACAAAAGTCTTATCGCCTATCCAAGTTTTAGGAACAACAAATAATAACTTGACTTCATTGGTATCAGAAGTGGCTTATATGAAAGGCAAAGGCCTCTAGATTACACTATTTTACCAAAATAAAATATGATCATGCCTTGATTTTTAAATATTTAATTATGACAGTAAGGTTTTTGCTTAGACAAAAGTCTTGTCACTTAACAGAAACAATGTCCAGAATAGAATAAAAAGTCATGCTGCAGTAGAAAAAGAATTGATATTGTGTATGACTCCTACAAGCTTGGAGGACTGCATCCATACATCTCTGCAATGACTCAAAAAACTCATTAATAAAGTCATCTGGAATGGCAAAGAAAGCATTTTTGCAGGACTCCCAGAGTTCATCAAGATACTTTGGATTCATCTTCAACACCTCCTCCTTCATCTTACCCTAGACATGCTCAATTATGTTCATGTCTGAGGACTGGGCTGGCCAATCCTAGAGCACCTTGACCTTCTTTGCTTTCAGGAATTTTGATGTGGAAGCTGAAGTACTGTATGAGAAGGAGTGCTATCCTGCTGAAGAATTTGCCCTCTCCTGTGGTTTGTAATGTAATGGGCTGCACAAAGCTCTTGATACCTCAGGCTGTTGATGTTGCCATCCACTCTGAAGATCTCTCACATGCCCCCAACCTGAATTTAACCCTAAACCATAAGTTTTCCTTCACCAAACTTGACTGATTTCTGTTAGAATCTTGGGTTCATGAGGGTTCCAGTCTTTTTCAGTATTTGTGATGATTGGGATGCAGTTTAACATGATTTATCAGAAATATCTACCTTCTGTCACTTTTCCAAATGATCAACTATAGAAGTCAAGTTATTATTTGTTGCTCTTACAACTGGGATCAGTGACAATACTTTTGTCAGGTATAATATTGTAAAAGAAAGTGCTTTTTTTAAACACCATTACATTCATAAAAGTCCCTGTGAAATAAAATCAAGCACTTTAGACGCAAGCATCAGCATGTCAGCCTTAAGGATATCTATAAGCTATCTATTATTATTTCTAATGTATGAACAATTTTCTTTTTTGACTTCATCTCATACTTTAGTTCCTCATTAAATTTTCTGACCAAATGATTTTCAAATGATTTCTAGTATCTGACATGTCTTGCCCCTTCAAGAAGCTTCTCATTTGCTTTTTATTTGATATGTTTGATCTCAACCCTTCTCAGTGGCAAAGCTGTGATAAAAATGAAATCTATAGGCAGTTTTTTTTTAGGGGAGAAGGCCTATCTTCATGTTTAATTTGAGATTTCATCAAACACTGAATAAAAAATGCACATTTTGAAGCACTTAACGGGATCTATAAAACCAATTACTGATATAAAGCATCAAGGTTTCAACAAAAACATTAAGCAACTGTTCATTCTAATTCATTCACTTATTCATTTCCTACGGCTTAGTCCCTTTATTAATCAGGGGTCACCACAGCAGAACGAACTGCCAACTTATCCAGTATATGTTTTACACAGCCGATGCCCTTTCAGCTGCAACCCAGTACTGGGAAACATCCATACACATGCACACACATACACTATGACCAATTTAGTTTATTTAATTTTCCTATAGCGCATGCCTTTGCACTGTGGGGGAAACCGGGGCACCCAGAGGAAACCCATGGGAACACGGGGAGAACATGCAAACTCCACACAGAAATGCCAACTGACCCAGCTGGGACTCGAACCAGTGACCTTCTTGCTGCGAGCCACCATGTCACTCAAAGTTAGAGCAATAGTACTTAAATTCAACTTTGCCAACACAGGAATAAAAATGTTACCATACAAAACGGTTATTTTAAACTGCAAACAAATTAAATTCACTATTTTTATTAAAATAATGGTGAGCATGAGATTCTTCTACTCCAAAAAAAACAACAACAACTAAATCATACCGACTGATCCCTAAATAGAGCCTTTTAACGTCATCAAATGATTCCTGCTCTAAATATGCCTGTCACTGGATGACACAGGTGAGCTGGAAGCCAATCTTCCCCATTCCTCGGATGACAAATCTGAACAAAACTTGTAAAAGGAACTTCGCAGCTGCAGTCACCAAACTCAAAACAGTCCTTCAGCCTGATCTGCCTCGGGTTGTCACTTTCTTTTCTAAAGAACAAACTGTCTCACTATAGTGGATGATTGAACATCCTCTAGACTTCTATTGGAAATTTCTGACTCACAGTTTTCCCTTAAGGCTAGTTCACAATGACCCAAAAATGTGGATGCAACAAAATATGTATAATCCAAACAATAATAAATACCACAAGGCCATTCAAGAGGGTAACGATGACAATGAATTGCATTTGTTTATGGAAAGAAAACTACATCTGAAAAGAAATGTCCATATAGGGGCTAAACAACCTTTAACGCTCAAGGCTTTTTAATTTGGAGAACTTTCATTTTTCTATTTTAATCTTTGCTGTTGCCGGGGTGTGCAGCCAATGTTTTTTCTTCTTCCCCGCTTGACTATCTCTGCAATAAAAGAGCTTTTGTGAAGCGAAACACCCCTAGGTTGTGAGACATATATACACGTGCTTCTGGCAAACAATTAATTGGCACTTTGCAGTGCTAAAAGTGTTGATACACTTGATTCCTGTTTGGCTGGGAGGGGAGCAGAGCAGCAGCCATTAATCAGAGTGTCTCTCAGCCATTTACAGAAGCATGTAAACTATCACACTGTTGCAGTGGCAGTGCAGTCGCAGCCTTGCCAGCTCATCTCCGTGATCCGTGTTTCCAGGGCCTTCCACAAAAACTTACTTCAGCACATTTGATCCCCTCTCTCATTCACTCTGCAGGCTAGGTCCATACAGACTGCCAGCGGGGTGTGTGGATGTGTTCTATAGTGAAATAAAAGCTCCTTTTAGATGTGTTTTCTCTACAAACATGTTGGCGAGTGTATTTGCATGAGTTTAAAGGGGTAAATCAACTAAACATGATTATTCTGTCATTAATTATTCATCCTCATGTTGTTTTAAACATGACTTCTTGTTCATGAGTGGAACACATATTTTAAAGAATGACTCTTGAAGAATGACTTTTTGTTTATATAATGAAAATCAGCTTAGAGCTAGATAAATTAAATAAATTTGAGATAAAACCACAGCCATATCATCCTGCAGCTCAAGACCGGTTAGGGCTGATTTATACTTCTGCGTCAAGAAACTTGCTTGTGTCAAGCATTCAGAAAAAACAAAACACCCTCGAAGAAACTCGACACAGAGAAACAGAAACCTACTGCCAGCTAGCGTTTCAGAAGTGTTATTGCAGAGCAACACAAACAGCATGCCGAAATATAAATGCACGGCTAGCGCAAGGCAGGTGCCATGAGTCACAACGATTACTCGATGCAGTATCAGACTTTACTCACTGAAGCTAAGCAGGGCTGAGCCTGGTCAGCACCTGGATGAGAGACCACATGGAAAGCAAGGTTGCTGTTGGAAGTGGTGTTAGTGAGGCCAGCAGGGAGTTCTCAACCTGCTGCCTGTGTAAAGAGAAGGAGACACCATACTGTGGCTCCTAGTAAATTGAAGGAGAAACCAAACTGTCAGTGAGCGCTGTCTTTCGGATGAAATGTTAAACTGAGGTCTTGACACTCTGTGGTCTTTAAAAACCCATGGCACTACTCATAAGGTGTAAGGGTGTAAACCTGGTGTCCTGGCCAAATTCCCATAATTACCCATCATGACCTCCCAATCATCCCCATCCACAGAACAGGCTGTATCACTGTCTCTCCACTCCACCTATAGCTGGTGTGTGGTAAGTGCACTAGCGGTGTTGTCCTGTGGCTACCGTTGCATCATCCGAGTGGTTGCTGCACACTGGGGGTGGTGTGGAGACACCCCCTCATGATTGTAAACCGCTTTGGGTGTACACATTACTTACAACAAATTGCGAAACACAATTTGATAATTCACAAAAAAAGATTATGATTCTCATGCAATTATAACTAGACAACAAATCAAATCATGGAAGAAAACTGTATAGTGAAATTAGTTCAGTTAATGATTGATAATGATTAATAATAACAAGTTATTAATACAAGTTATATAATACATCATTATCATCGATGAGGTAAGCATGCCCAGGCCTGAAAATGAGTGCTGGCCATCGGGGGAGACAGGAGTGGGGACAAGCGTGCTTTGGCCCGGTTTAAGGCAACTGTACATGGTGTGAGTACGCCCTAAGAAGCGCTGTGGAGTGAAGATTTCTTTAGTTATATATTTTTAGTCGTTTGGGATGCAGTGACACAGTCAAATATTTTCACCAAGCAGATCAGCAACTTTGACGCTCATAAACAATCATAAAGTCCTCGTGCTGCAGGAATTATGAGGTTTGCTAAAGATGCAGTTGTCGTGCAGTGAGGGCTTTGCGTCTTTAATAATCTACGACCGTTTGCTTTCATTAAACAGTAAGAATGATTAATAAATCCATATCAAACAGTCACGTAAAGTCACGTCTCGTCTTCAGTTTCGGGCTACAAGTGTACCGCACTTTGGCACACCTCTTCCAACCGGGCCAGGGCCAGGGCCGGCCAAGTGAACCGTGCCTGAGCCTGATTCGGAGCACTCACACTTCTCAAACGATCCGGGAAACAGGCCTGGGCACGATTCGGATAGCATAGTGTGAGTAGGCCAAGAGTGACAGACTTGCTGACGCCAGGATTCATAAAGTCACGCAGAAACAGAACCCAGACCCCTTTTAGGAATCAATACAGAATTTTACCTCCGGACTGTACGTTACAACTGCTTGACAATTATTTGCTGCAGTCTGTTCTTTTGCATTTCTGGATGGATCAGCAAATTTGAATGATACCCTTGAAAAAAATATTTAATGCCTGCATGTCACAGTTGTTCTAATCATTATAAAAGTGATATAAACGAAAGTATGACGCAAACCAAGTCACAACACAGAACGAATGGATGCTACCAATGCAATGGGGTTCTTAAGCAAAGGCACCTGCCGACTTTTTAAATGTAGCAGGATGGGTGTCTCACTCCGTGAATCCAATGATGCTAGTAGTGATGATTCTCTTGGAGCAATCGGTGATCAACAGTGTCTGTACACATCATGTTTTGATATTGGCATGACTCACCTGAAACCTCATTGAGTGCAAAAGTCCCTGAATGTGAGTCGAATTAA
Source organism: Danio rerio (assembly GCF_052040795.2). Classification (NCBI taxonomy): domain Eukaryota; kingdom Metazoa; phylum Chordata; class Actinopteri; order Cypriniformes; family Danionidae; genus Danio; species Danio rerio. The sequence goes on from NC_141023.1 coordinate 29,913,115, forward strand.
ACCACACTTAACTTCTTGTTTAATTGTATTATTGATTCCTAATATGACATTTAACTATAAGCTTGGCAAACAGTTTTGGAGAATGTGATGTTTTCCTATTCAGACAGAGTAACTGCCGAGAGGCATTTCAAAGATAGCCGATTTTTCCCCATTTACTGGTATTATTTGTACTGTTTTGATTTTTGATTGAAACCTTGGTGTCTATCAAGCACATGTGGTTTTTCATATGTTCAGCTCATGCCCTTGTGTGATTGAAAAGAGCCAGATTTGGTTTTGGCCTAAAACAATAGCAAATCCAATTTTTTAATAGTTACTTGTCACCACTTACAGGCAGAGCAATGTTCTAAATGCAAAACTGATTTACTCTATTTTAACCGCTACAATAAACATCAGTTACAGTTTTTCTCGGTCGCTTTAGTGCATTTCTCACTACAATATTTACATTTTCACAACAGTTAATGCATTTCTCAAAACAATTAGCACAAACTGCAAAACCTAGATAATAACCTGCAAAAGGGTGTCACTTGCTCAAAATGGAGAGCTCATTTCTCAAAAGCAAGCATTGATGTCAATGAAAGTGTCAGTGTCATTAAGATAAAAAGTCCTGACACCAATGTTTATGAACAGGATAGTCAAATGGCTGTCATGTTTTATGAAACTTTACTCTGTAAACTTTTTCCAATGCAATAAAATCAGATTTTGGTGACACTTTCTGAAAATGCTCAAGACAGCACTATATACTGTTTGCACAGCCATTTGAAAACTACAGTTAAGTTAGACATCACTGAATTTAGTGAGGCATCTGAGTACAAGACACTGAATATGTATGTTTCACATGTTTACTGCATATGCTTTTTTGCAATTCTAATTTATTCAAAGCATTGTGCAAAAGAATAAACACACCCTTATTTACAACGAAGAAACTTCCTTTGGGTAGAGCTGTGCACAACTGTAAACAATATTGCAGTACATATTGGAACTGAACCAACATACCTAGGTCTGTGAATCATTCATGAAGTTGTTCAATTTAAAAGACATTTTCAGGGAAAAAAGATTTTAATTGTTTTATAAAACTTTTTTGACATATTTTGACAACTAGGTCAACATTTTTGTATGTAATTTTCATTTTGACTGACATGACATAAGCAAATGTTAATGTTATAAAACAGCAAAGAGTTGTATGAAAGCAGTTGATGCATGTCCAAAAGCATTTGCAATGTGTTGGAAGAAATGAGAAACTGCTAGTATGATGTGCACAAATGACTAAGTGTTTTGAGAAATGCATTAACTCTTGTGCAAATGTAAATAGTGTAGTGAGAAATGCACCAAAGTCACTGAGAAAAACTGTAATATTTTAAATGTATATTTGACATGGGCAATTCACATATAGTGTATTCATAACTGCACATTAAACTGGTATACAGTAGAAAGTGGTTTAAAGATATCTCCTTTTCGAGTGTAAGGGTTTATAAGCAGCAGAATCAACATAGTTGGGTAAACTTAAAGAGCAGTGAATGAGTACCACAAATAATAATAACAAAATGCATTCCAATTTGCTGAAATAAAAAAGAAAAAGTCCACACTATTATTTGTTAAAATTTAAATTCAAATTGGTGAAGTTTGTTCCTTGCCACTGTCACTGCTGACTTGCTTGGTTTGGGACATGTGAAGCTGCACATCGATTGATTTGCTCTTCAGTGTTTGGACTTTCAGCAGTGAAAATTAAACCACACTGAACTGAACTAAACTGAACCTCAACTCTGAAAACTGGACTGACACAGTTTCAGTTTACTAGAACTGCTATGTTAAGTTGCTTTGACACAATACACATTGTGAAAGCACTATAGAAATAAACATGAATTGAACTGAATTTTCACAACTTTTAAAAAAGAGTGAGATTTATAATGGCAGCCAGAACAGAGAACAATATAAAATTTACTGTCCCATCCATAGCCACTGCATTAGAAACACCTGACATAAGTGTTAACCACTTTTTATGTAATTGTATTAAAAAATATATATATATATATCTAAATCTTAAAACTTTCAAGGTTTCAACTTTTGTGTCATCACTTCTTTTGAATAGGGTCTATTGTTTCAAACACACTTTGGTGGCGTTCTGAGAAGGCCATAAGGCTGCACCCCACTCTCTGAGTGACACCATGACTAATACATACACAGATAAACACCATCTATGACAAACATGATAAGAGTGCGGCACAAAACTCGCTGACAAACACCCCCAGATCCACTTCCCCATGGAAACGCTGACACATACTGACTGATGGATGTCTCCATGGATACCTGTCACCGTGGAGACAGACACCATGTCTCTCTCAGCGCAGTGCCATCAGAATCAAAGCGGGCGAGTAAAGCAGCAGGGAGGGAGGTATGGAGAGATGGACATGAACAGAGGAGAGCAGAAGAAAAGCTGCGTTTATCTGACAGCCAATGCTGCAGTGCTTTCTTTGGAGGTCTCCTCCCTCATATGAACCTGTCGGCTTGTTTCACTGTTCTGTAGGTGGACATATTCATCTCTGTCCATTCTCTTCTCTGTCCACCTCCTCCCTCATTCAGCTCTCTCTCTCTCTCTCTCCATCACTTCAGGGGCGAGGCTACAGACAGGCTGATTTACCACCCCATAGAAAATCAATTAAATTACACTTTTAGCTTTAGCTTGTACATTTTTCCCAATTGATTATTGGCTATTTGAGTGTCAACAGTCAGCACTGTATAATGGGGAGTCAGTCTAAGCTGCAAGATTAAGTCCAAGTTGTTGTCTGAAAACAGACTAAACATAGTTCAAAAGTATCAAGTTCCTAATTAGGTAAAATACCACAGAAAAAGGGGATTTAAACCAGTTTTCCACATTTTCAATGTAAAGCCTTACCTAGGGCATAGGGTTGGGTGATATTGCAAAAAAAAAAAAAAAATCACGATATCATGTTTTATATCATTCGATATTAGTAATTATTGAATATTTTGTAACAATACATTTGGGAATATTAGGATTTAAAAAAAAAACATTTTATTATAATTTACCAACATTCCTAAAGCAAAAAGGTTTAATTAGTCAAAAACATTTAAACAAAACGTCTGATCTCCTTATAATAAAACAAACATGAGTGTTAAAGAGACTCTTAAACTTGATAAATAAAATGTTACAAAGTGTGAACGTTGGTAAAGGTAGATCAGCATCTGTAAGGTGTCAATAATAATGATACAGTAAACCTCAAACCCTTTCAACAACACAAATTAAGATAGTCAAATCTGAGCTTTTAGGTAAAGGAACCAGCCATCATTATTCAAATACATACTGCAATATTACAAATTGTGAAGTTGATTGACTACATTACCCCCTATGCAAAATAAACTTTAAGATGGGGAGCTAGTGGCTGGGATGCACAAGAAAAGAAATCAAAAAGCCACTCTGGCGAAATCCTTACATTATTTTTAATTTACAAACTCCTCACTGCTGCTATACGGCACTTATTTATGCGCGTGTTGTTATTCTGACCTAAAGTGGTGAGTGTGTGGCTTCTTTCACCATTTTCTATGGCGTCTCTCGTAACTAGATAATCATCAAACGTTGTCTCAGAGGATGACAAATGGACAACCCATTGCTGCAGCACTGATGCAAGTTTATGGAGAAAAGTAAAAAGCGCTGCAGTGTTTGGATGAGCTGTGTTTGAGGTAATTAGTCTGCCATTAGTAAAATGTGTACATTCTGTTCAAAATGTAAAGCAGATTGGTCAGTTCTACTTACATGAATCGCAGTGTGCTCGCAGCATTTGAAAAAGTTCTTATGTTTTTTTAACTAGGTGTACCTGGAAAATGGCTGAGTGTCATGTGTGCGCCGGCTCCATTAAAAATGACAAACCCAACACCCTAAGCTTATTGGCATTGCTTCAAAGGTGCATGCTAAGGAGCCACATTTTAATATAACTATTGTGCTTCATACTGACCTTTTTATTTATCAATATTAACAATGGTGTTCAGTCAATAAATACCGATACCGATTTTATTGGACAGCCCTACTAGGGCACAACCATAAAAAACTGTTTCAACAGGGCAGTAGGTATTTAGAGCTGTAATATTTTTACTCACTCTGCCAACATTTTTCCCAGGAGCCTTCATTATTTAAATGAATTATCAATAAAAAAATTAGCCATGAATGCATGGAAAATAATCTCATTAAATGAGAGGTTACAAAGTTGCATTATTTTCAAATAAAAATATCTATTTTTTAACAAACTAACAATTTTCAATAACACACTTCCCAGCCTGCCCTAAGTAGTACCACGGGAAGGACTACTTTAAAGCAGGAGGGGGCCGACTCGAGTCATACAAAGATAAAGAATGGGAGGGGGCTGTGGGGTCATTGGAAGGTGAAGAGCAGGGGCAGTCATAAGAAGATGAAAGGGGGTGGTCGCTGCCATTTCTGGGATATTATATCTTATTGGCGGGCATCTGGTAATCACCCCTATGAATATGCAGGAGACTTGGGAAGTCAGTTTAATAAAATAAAGATGTTCAATAAGCTTGAAATTCTACAGCTACAATGTAACTACAAAATTGCTTGATACTCATCTGAATATTTCCTACCACCGGTGTGATATGATTAACTTATGATGCAACTCTACTACAAATCAACCACTACACATTTTAAATTTCTTATTTATTTTACAAAAAAGTGGTAATTGAATTGATATACAGAACATCTATGGATACAAGTGTAACCCTGGTCCTATACCGCCCGCTCTGAGCTGGGATTGAACTGGCAACCTTCTACATGGCAATTGGTTACTTTAACAAGGAGGCTAAAGACCATGTGCACTAGTGTCTGTCGCTAGAGCATCTTTAGAGGTCAGAGGAGTGAGGTTTACCAGCTCAGCAATTCACTAGCTGGCCTCTGCTACACTTACCCCCCTAAACCTCACTCCCATTCAGGTCACAGCACCAATGTAAACCCCCTGGTACTATACTACCCAACCCACTCTGAGGTGTGATTGAATTGGCTACCTTCAGCATCAGACTCGGTTGCTCTACCAAGGAGGCTAAAGACCATGGCATCCTTATGTAAGGCTTCTAGCATCTGAGCACTTTAAAGGTGGCCTTTGTTACACAAATTTCAAAGAAAAGGGGCATTGGACTAATAAACCCTCACACTTCTTTTAGCACATGCTTTTTATGTCTAGTTAATAATTAATAACAATTCCTTGCATTAATACAGCACTTTTCTGGACACTCAAGCACTTTGCACATTTTTGGTGGGAATCTCTTCATCCTCCACAAGTGTGCAGCATCCACCTGGATGATGCAATGGCAGCCATATTGCGCCAGATCGCACACCATTGAGGAGGCCATGATGGACAGAGGTCAGTGGGCAAATTTGTCCAGCATGCCAGGGTTAAACCTCTACTATTTTTCAAAGGACATCCTGGGGTTTTAACGACCACAGAGAGTCAGGACCTCAGTTTAACATCTCATCCAAAAGACGGCACTCACTGTGCAGTATAGAGTCCTCATCATTATACTGGGGCATTAGGACCCACACAGACTGCAGGTTGAGCGCCCCCTGCTGGTCTCACTAACACCACTTCCGCCAGTAGTTTTCCCATGTGGTCTACCATTCAGGTACTGACCAGGCACAGCCCTGCTTAGCTTCAGTGGGTAACCATGTGAGAGTTGCAGAGAGCTAGCCACCAGTTACATCTAGACACACAAATCTGGTTGACTTCTTAAATAAAAGTAAATGAAAGTATAACAGCCATCATTTCACTAGATTTTAGATTTGGTCATTTTCAAAGCAACTTTTATAATTTGCTTTCCTCTCGCATAATCTTTAGTTGCCCACACAGAACATCTCCAAATGCCCACCCCAGGATGTTCTCCCATTAACAGCAGCGCATCACTCTCCAGACCCTCCTGAAAGCCCCTATTCTGTAGCTCATGGCAGCTTCTCTTCAATGCTCTCCTTCCATCAGTCTCTCTCCCACACTGGGTGAAATGGAGAGCCTGGGGTTGCTATAGTAACAGGCTCACTCACCATCTTGCGTGTCACCATCACAGGAGCTCCTGATGAGTGTAGCCCAGCTCTGAGGCTATGAGTCTGGGGCAACTCCATCACTCTGCTCTGGGAATTCAGAAGCCCACCTGGGACTCCCTCTCTCTCTGTCTCTCTCTCTCAGCGCTGCCACTGCTGCTACATGGGGCTGTATCTAAACAGGGAGAGATGACAAGGTCGACCAAATAATTAACGAACGGGCAACTTAATGAAATAAATAACTCTGCACGCCTGAGTCAACTCTCTGTAGACTTCCAACACCCACAGCAGGGCTCAATAATAAGCTTTTTCGCGCTGGCCCAGGTTGCTCAAGCGGTTCAGATTTGTACTTACATGCCAACATTTATACTGGCACCATCTCAATTAAATAAAAAAAGCTATTTTTAGTGACATATTCTGATTTATGACTGGATCATTTTATTAAACATGTTTTAAGCTCTTTGGAAATGACAGCAAAAACTAAAATTGATGGCTAAATAAATAGACAAAGAGAAAAGAGCAACTCCAGTGTTATGGATGTGATATTTCCCAGAAAAACATGAAATTTAATTTGACAGAGACTGTATATATGGTAATGCGTTATTAAAACAACAGTTTATATTTTCTAAAACTATTAAACATAGAGGTAAGGGATCAGAAAAATATCAATCTTTAAACATGTTTTATGTTTTTAAATGAAGGAAATAAATGTGTCATGAATGTTACCAAAAAAAGTATGAGTTTACAGTATACAACATTCATTCATCAATTTTCCTTCGGCTTAGTCCCGTTATTCATCAGGGGTTGCCACAGCCGAATGAACTGCCAACTTATTCAGCATGTGTTTTACACAGCGGATGCCCTTCCAGCTGCAGCCCAGTACAGGGAAACACCAGGCCCGTAGCCAGCCTGCTGTAAGGGCTGGTTCTTTTTTTCTCAAAAAGTAGACCTTTTTACAGTTATTCACCTCAATTTCTATTTAATTATAAGATTTAAATGCTGCCTTTGTGACATTTTAAGCACTATTTTTAGCTGGATTAGCTTGTCAGATGGTCATCATAACCACAATTTTTGATGGACCAAAAATATTTCCTAAAGATTTAGAATAAAGAAAAAAATGACAAAATGCTTGATTTTAAAACACATATTTTTTACATAATATATCATTAGAAAAAAATAGGAAGCTGTTAAGGTCTTAAATTAAAAAACTGTGGCCTATCGTCATTTATTAGGCAAATAAACAAACCAAAAGCACATTCAGCTGTCCTCAGTTAGAATTTGGCCATTTGAATAAAAAAATACTTATAAACATAATAATAATCATAATAATAACCATAATAATATTTTAGAGCCTCATAATCTTTCTAACTATAGCCTCTCTTGTAAAAAAAAAAAAAAAGTGCATTTGGAAACTGGATAACAGCACCAGCCAAGTTAGGGTTCAAATGAATATTAATATGGTTCACTTTTGGGGCTTCACACCTGATAATAGCTCAGTTTTTTGTTTCAGGAATACGGTCCAAGATTTAGAATAAAAGTTACCTGTAAAATGTTTTCTGTCTTTAAAAACAATATGGTAATGAAAAATGACTGTTAAATTTTTCTTGCACAGCTGGATGTTGGACTCATGAAAAATATGTGTTAGCATTGATCAAACTGATTAGCAACAGCCAACAGAGGATTCCGCTGGTCTTAAAACCTTTTTTCGATTAGTTATTTTCACTACTTATGATGGCATGGCAGTCAAAATAGGACAAGTGAGTTCATGTATGGGACAAATTCTGGACCTTTGTCAGTGAAGGGTGGGTCTTCCAAACCAGCTGAACCCCCCTGGCTAAGGACCTGAACACCCATACACTCTCGCATTCACACTCGTACACTATGACGATTTTATTTAATTCATCTATAGCGCATGTCTTTGTACTGTGGGGGAAAATGGAGCACCCAGAGGACACCCACGCAAACCCAGAAAGAACATGCAAACTCCACACAGAAATGCCACCTGATCCAGCCAGGACTCAAACCAGTGACCTTCTTGCTGTGAGGCAACAGTGCTGACCACTGTGTCGCCAGTATACAACATACTTTGTAGAATTTGTAGAAACCCCAACAAAAATAATACAAATAATAAGAAAATAATATATTTTATTTAACATCTTTGAATGTGAATATGAAGAAAAACCAGTTATGGATGCGTTATATGAAATTAAAATAAAAACGTTAAAAACATTGACAGAAACATTTTTGCGTATTTTTACAGTACTGTAAAATACAAGCCCCTAGAAAGGGTTTCGATGAAAACATTTTTGTTCATGACAAGGTTGATATTTGTATGTAATTTCTCAAAGCAAAAATCCTCACAAGAGATTTTTTTCAACTAAGAATTGGACATTACAAAACGTTTTTTATTGTAAAATAAAACGTAGAATTGTTCAATAATTAAGTAAATATCTTAAATTGAATCTAAATATGAATAAAAGCTAAATATTTAATATTATGTAACCAGAATGTGATGTCTTAAAAGCTAGTGAAAAAGAAAAGTTTTGTCAGATGAAGGGGGCAATGCGGTGGAACAGTAGGTAGTGCTGTCGCCTCACAGCAAGAAGGTCACTGGTTCGAGCCTTGGCTGGATCAGTTGTTGTTTCTGTGTGGAGTTTGCGTGTTCTCCCCAAGTTCATGTGGGTTTTCTCCGAGTACTCCGGTTTCCCCCATTGTCCAAAGACATGCGAACAGGTGAATTCGGCTAGGCTAATTTGTCCATAGTGTATCACTGTGAATGAGTGTGAATGGGTGTTTGCGGTGAGGGGTAGCAGTTGAAAGGGCATCCGCTACGTAAAACATGTGCTGGATAAGTTGGCGGTTCATTCCACTGTGGTGACCCCAGATTAATAAAGGGACTAAGCCGAAAAGAAATCCAATTAAAGATGATATTTGTTAAGGCGAAGCAGTGGCGCAGTAGGCAGTGTTGTCGCCTCACAGCAAAAAGATCGCTGAGTCGCTGGTTCGAGCCTCGGCTCAGTTAGCGTTTCTGTGTGGGGTTTGCATGTTCTCCCTGCGTTTGTGTGGGTTTCCTCCGGGTGCTCCGGTTTCCCCCACAGTCCAAAGACATGCGGTACAGGTGAATTGGGTAGGCTAAATTGTCCTTAGTGTATGAGAGTGTGTGAATGAGTGTGTGTGTGGATGTTTCCCAGAGATGGGTTGCAGCTGGAAGGGCATCCGCGGCGTAAAAACTTGCTGGATAAGTTGGCGGTTCGTTCCGCTGTGGCGATCCCGGATTAATAAAGGGACTAAGCCGACAAGAAAATGAATGAATGAATGAATGAATGAAATTTGTTAAATTTAAATTAAAGATTACAAAAACGTTAACACCAACTTCAAATTATATTTCTTACTTGCTGAATGTCTTTTTTTTTTTAATCATCAGAATACACCAACAAAGTGTAAAACATCCCATGAGTCTACATGTTTAAGTTTACGAGGAATAAAAAAAACATGTAAAAGCTCAACAACTGTAATGTGCAGTGACAGCATGGCACTGGTCTGATAGGGGGAACTGACAGTTCCGTCAACTGGCTCAAAACTCTCTCAAACTGGCCCCAGGCCATTAGGCCATCCTTATTTGTAGAGGCCTGTACTGTACTGTACTGAGAAAAACAAGAGAACGAGAAAGAGTAGTGTATGTAAGGGTGAAGGACCGCACATTGGCATGATGGCACTCTGCATAATCACTCTAAACATGGAGCCAAGACTCTGATTTATCACCTAAACTGGGTTTACGTCACACTACGGACACTTCTGTCTTCTTGAACTACCTTGCTCTACCCTTCCCCATATTTCTTCCATTCTCCTTCGCTATTTCTTTTTAGTTTTTTTCCACAACACTCTCACATCAAGAAGGGAACTCAAATTTTCACCTTCCCTCATCACTTTCATAAACACCTCACTCACCCTTAAATCTGAATAAATGTAAATGAGCAAAGGTGCCATTTTCATAATTTACCTCTTTCTGTAATGGACCTATGTATAGCACATACTCTTGTAGCATGATGAACACAACCAGTTTTAATGTAACTTTAACACTACCCAGAAAGAAGTGTTTAAAGAGACATTTTAACTGTTACAGATGGTCATTGGTAAGCAGAACCAGTCCAAATAACCTCTGTCAGCGGGACAGTTGATTTGCAGTAAGTCTATTTACAATAGACACAGATTTAAATATAAGATTTCATTATGTTTCTCAAATTTAATGGTGAAATAAATTTGCATAATTTAATGTCTTTCTTCACAACCTGTTGGGATTGAAGTGTTATTTCTAATTTTGCTGGTTAATCACTGTTCTATCCACAAACTACCCCACTACCATATTACATATAATAAATATACATTGCACTGCTTTAGTCAAAATGTTAAAACCAAGCCAAACAAACCAAGCAAAATGTTAAAACCAGCTAAAACCAACTGATCCATGTTACTTCGGCATAACGCAATTAATCACAATGTAAATTGCATACAGTACAATTAGCATACATTAAGGAGCCACTATGGGGTATTGAAATCACTTCCAAATGCATTCATAACTTATACTTTCTAATTGACAAGCACTTGCACTCTCTGTATTATGAGTGACGATACTGACCACACATTTCACAAGATAATATATTTGTCACCGACTCCCAGGATCTGTCACACACCAAATCCTCTGCCATGATCTTGTCAGTCATCTCACTTTAATCTTGACACTTAGGGTTACAGAAGCTAAACAGATTTAACAGCACTGCATTGATCCGCATTGAGCTATCATCGACACAGTGGTCAAGGTGTGCTGGGTTGCAATGAGGAATGATTACCTCAAATATACGTCATCATTTAAGTGACGTTCATTTAAATGGAATACATTCACCTCTTTATCTTTTGCTTAGCATGTTTGTCAACCTATGCTTCTTTTTTTGTGTGTGTGTGTGTGTGTGTGTGTGTGTGTGTGTGTGTGTGTGTGTGTGTGTGTGTGTGTGTGTGTGTGTGCGTGTGTGTGTGTGTGTGTGACTACGTCCTCTTTTGCTGGGTGATATGACAGAACTCTCATAACAATACAAGTCATCTAATATCCTGATATGTCATGATTAGGGCTGGGTGATTTGGCCTAAAATCAAAATCTCAATTAATGGAACATTTTAACTCGGTTACGAATAATCAACGATTATTTTATTCATTTATTAAATTTTTTTGCCCTCAAAGTTCACTGACAGGATTTGTACAGTAAATATGCTCACATCTTACAAGTAAGAGATTTTTGACTGAAGGGAACACACACTAACTACTATCTATGATTATTTATTGAACATCAACGTTGAACAACTGAAACTAAAACACACATTGCCTACAAAAAAGTCACTTTTTTCTTATAAAAGTTAATTAATATATAGTATATGTAGTATAATATAATTATATAAAGTTCATATAACTTTTGAAAACAAAATCAATTATTTTCAGTGTTTTTTCTAATTTTAAATAGAAAATAATCAGTTTCTCTTCTAAATAAAATAACTTGAAAATAATATTTTAAACAGTGCATTTCTTGCATCTTCTGTAAACATGTAAACAAATATTTTAATGTAAATGATTTTAATATAATGAAAAATATGACTTCCCAAGACATCTCTGGCACAGCTTCCAATCATCATCATCTATGAAGTCCAAAGTAAGGCTCAAGAATGGGTCAATCATCCTACTTGACCAGAGTTCAGATGTGGCTGCAAAGTGGTCACAGAAGTATAAATCAGCCTCGTTAGACATTCCTTTAAACATAAGTATACATCAAGGTCCTTCACAGGACTCGTCACTCCAACGGGCTCGCTCCTGTCCTGTGGATTTTTGCCTTGTCCACACTCAGCACCAATTCCAAGCCAACCAATCACAGAGCTTGTGCAACGCATCATTGCAACATGTAGTAACCTTTATTTACAGTCTTTTGTAGTTACATTTTTAGAGGTGCACTTGCACCTCATTCGCATTCACTTGACACTGACGTATAAATCGGCCTATAGGGTCACATGACTCCACACGTGATAGGGAAATAATTGAAAAAATTGACCCCGGAAAAAATAGTTTGATTATAGGTTCTGATTGTCGATTACTTTTCTTTTACTTTCAATTAATCGCCCAGCCCTAGAGCATATCATGAAATGATAGGCTTTTTATTTTGTCCATACTATGTTGGACAGCCCTAAAGTCCTCCCACCCCAGTAGACGGCATTAAGATGATCCCTAAACACACATCTCATGAAGACCACCACTTCACAGTACATAAACTCTCCCCGAGGGAGAGTGTCTGCATAAAGCCGCACGAAAAGCTGCCCAGATGAGGCACTGAATCTGGGACGTCTAATCAGACATCATCACTATCATGCTGATATATTGTATTCTGGCTGGCCTGCTTGGTAAATCCCAACCAACGTGCTTATTCTCACATAGAAAAGCACATCCTCTTGCATGCACGTTTCCATCAGGAAAAGCCCCTTTGCTTGAGTTTACACTGCTGCGCTGAGCTCTCCTCCTGCCCTGGCTCACTTATTCCTTCGGTGACCCGAATCAAACTCCTTCCAGATAGTGTAGCTCAATGCGACGGCACCGCCATAGTGCTTGCATTGCGAGGTCACTGAAGCCTGAATGCTCTCATTACCAAACTGCCTCTCCAAACACATGAGCTAACCATAGCCTGACCACTTGCATTACCCCAAGTCCGCTTTACTCACACATGACCGAGCCATTGTCTGACCACCCTTACAAGTCAAGACTCGGGCTGTTTACCATGAAATAAGCAGCTCCTGACAGTCTCCATTACGGAATATCAATGTGACAATCCATTATCTAGATAGCATCATATTACGACAGCCTCGTGTCGCCTTGGAATCAATGACTTATGAACACACGGCTGAATCTTCGCTTGACTCACAGTTGACCCGGCGCTTTTGCCAATACGTGTTAGGATCATGCCTAAAACACTTCCAGATGTACAGTTCTTTGTGTTTTGAGTCAAACATGATGAGCTAAACATAGCGCCATCACTTGCAGTTAGCATTAGTCACGCATGGATAAACCTCAGCATGGCTGCAGTCACTACAAACACATTGTGCAGAGAATACGTTCTGAAAGCATCTCGGCTGGCGAGCTTTCTTCAAATAGCCGCACAGAGGCCAGCATCTGTCATGACTCAACTTATTTTACAGAGCGAAATCCCAAAAATACATCACAGAACCGCATGTGACCTTAAAATCCCTCGATGCTCAGCCTGAAACAAATCTAAACGTTGTTTGCGTTGTTCACCTGCCACACCAGCGCTAATGCATGAACAAGACATGCAAATCTGCTAATGTATACTAATCTAAACAGAGAGAAACTGCTTTATTAACACACGGCTGCCTGCTTCGCCTCAATTCCACATAGACTCATTAATAATCTCTCATGGGCAATTTACTTAACTCAGCACTGGCCATCCATGCCCACTGTCCGTCTTCTCCAACACACGATCAAGATGTTCCCCTCCCTCTCTTCACACATGACAGACCTCTCGCCCCAGTCCCCCCATCCCCAAAGCCTTTTACCTCCACATGAGCGCACTTCCATCGCTCCAGTGGGTTTCCAGACCTCGCCATGGGAGACTCGAACACCACGAATGCTTCCTGCCTTGGGAGACTCTTCCACTATTTCCAATTATGTCACTTCAGGGTTGGATTACGGTATTAATTTTATATCGCTAACCACTGCCATTCCTTACTGACAATTACTCGATAATTAAAGGTCTGACAGTCTTCATTGTTCCCCTGAAGGACCAGCACACATGCCTGGACCGGGGAACTCAATCAAAGCAATCATGGCTAATTATGCCGTGGTCCTCTTCCTCCACGCCCCCCACTCTGCGGGGAGAGCGAAGGAGGCCAGAATCAGCACTACGGTCGGGTCAATCCACCTCATTTATTGGTTTTGAAAGCGGGCCAGAGTATGCAGACCACTCACCGCCTCACCTCAGCCCTGCGTCTGTGCACACAAGGTGACATGTGATGATTTATACGACACCATCTCCATATCGACAACACCGGATTGCTAAGTTAGGCAGTGCTCAATTCAGCAGTCTTTGACTGAAGCCTAAAGATGGCCTTCACTCAAACTTGACCACCACCGAGGCATTTTGCATAAAAACTCTGATTTCTGGGCTTCTACTTAAAAAGGATTCAAGCTACATTAAGAAGGCAGCCAAGAATGGTCATCCTTCTCTTTCTCTTAAACAAGGGGAATTTATATTTTATGTGTGGTGTATTAAAATAAGACAGAAGTGTCTCGCACTTGCCATGATGGTGTAACTGTTGTCCCTAGACATCGCTTTAGACTTATTCATTACACTTTTATAACTTTGCTCAATGTCATAATTCAGTCAGGCAGTAGACGTAACACGTTGCAAGATGCATTAAACACCCTGCTCTCGCATAGTATTATACGGCCTTGAATGCAGACTACAAATACGGTCAGTGCAGCCTAAGTGGTGCCTATGTCGTTATCTCCAGGGGAAATCGTCCGGCAATGTAATGGCTTATGGAAAATAAAAACCAAGATTCGGCGGATTTTTTTTTTTGGCTTCAAACAAAGGTCTGTGAAAGCTCGCAGTCTTTCAACAATGACTGCTTTAGTCAAACCCACTGTATACGGACGGAGATGGAGTCTTACAATTGGTAATATCATACTGCACAATTTCTCTGCATGTCATCAGCCAAATTTTAGCTCCAGATCCCATGGCACAAAAACACCAAAGACTAGCGAATGGCTAACATCATCCAACATGCTACAAAACCCTCCTACGCCTCTTCTGAGTTAGAAAAGGCCTTTTATTGTTGGGCTTTAAAAAAAACAGACTTGGAGTAAAGTGAACACTGGTATGTAAAAGAAGAAGCCTGTGAGGGAGGTAACTCAGTGGTGTGTTAGTGTGAACATTCAGTGAGTCATCTAAATTTCTTGCTGAGATACAGGTGTGCAGGTGTGCTGAACCATGTCCCATGTGTGAGTGTGTGTTTCTGCTTATCATTCTCATTGTCTAGGAGTAAACAAGACAGATTTATGACTCTAATAATTAAAGAGCGTTCCGGTTTAATTAATGCATTACTGTACACATCCATCATTGATTTTTCTTAATGGAAATAGAGGTGAACAAGGGTGAAGCGAAATAAATATATAATTAAACATTCCAAATTGAGGTTTTCTCCCTGGACATGCAGATCCTGTAGGGATAAGAATGATTGCTATATTAACTGAATTTTTCAAGCTCAATAAAAGTCAAAAATCAAGGTTATTGTGAAAAACAATATAATTAAAATGTTTTATAGATTTAAAAGAAATGTATAGCTTATACTTATAAGTATATAAAAGTACTTGCATGACTTACGAGCTGCAAATCTGTTTAAATCATCATATTTACAGTCCTTATAAAACCTTGTAACAGATCATCCCTTGTTTACTTTCGTTATGAACAGTTAATAGTAAACCAGGAATTTTTCCTAAGAAAAGGTTAAGCTATTTATGTTAATCAAAATTATACTATACAACGCTACACTGTAAAAATTATCCGTAAATTAACAGTTATTTGTTTGTTTTTCTATATTAATTTCTTTGTTACACTCCATTTTGAAGACACTCTGTAACGCATTTTTACATTTTGATGTTAATATTTTGGCATACAATAAAGAAAATAAATAAATAAAAAATTAGTTTTCCATACTATGTGATTCATCTTTTTGTGATTTTCATATTTTTTTAAATGCTTTTGAATCACATTCTAAGACCTTGATCTTTCTACCGACATTTTTTAAACTTAATTTTATGAACATTCTTAATAGTTTAAAGTGATATATTTTCTGGGATGGTCTTGTAAATTATGTAATAAAAACCTTGTAATAAACTGCAAGTACATTTTCTCTTACTTTACAAACTTATTTCTCTATATATTATTTCTTATACATTATATTTTTTAAATGACTAAAATGTAAATAAAAGTCCTATTGTTAAGCTGTAGAGTTGAATATTCATCATCGAAAGTCAACAGAGCAGAGATCAACATACAGTAATGCCCTTTTTTACAATCTTAAATAAATGGAATACACAAAATACAATAATAAACAGATATTTTTAGTGTATGTACTACCTGACAAAAGTCTTGTCGTCGATACCAGTGGTAAAATCAAATAACAACTTGACTTCTAGTTGATTGTTTGGAAAAGGGCAGAAGGTTGATTTTTCTGATGAATCATCTGTTGAACTTCATCCAAATCATCACAAATACTGACCTATTGGAACCAGCATTGACCCAAGATTCTCACAGAAGTTTGGTGAAGGAAGAATCATGGTTTGGGGTTACATTCAGTATGGGGGCATACAAGAGATCTGCAGAGTCAATGGCAACATCAACAGCCTGAGGTATCAAGACATGTGTGCTGCCCATTACATTACAAACCAGAGGAGAGGGCAAATTCTAATGTTACAGTATATTCTTAACCTGGTATTAATATTACACCGAACTTGAAATGTTTCTTCAAATAAATAAAAGATCTATTGGGTTCTAAACAAAAAAAGTTTGTTGTTCAACCTAAAACAACAACAACAAAAAATAAAGAAAAAGGGTTTCTGGCAGTTTATCCCTTTAAAAGATGATCAAGGCTGTAACATGAACAAAGTTATCATGCAACACTATGCAACGGCACCTTGCTCTCCACATGCACATAATCTAATCCCACTAAAGCGGATGGTTTTGTTCTGCAGCTGCTTCTTGTTTTTCCTTGATGTCAACCAACTTTCATCGCCTCGTTTTCTGCGTGTCTCTAAACCACCTTTTAATCATTATCTAATTATTTAGATTTAGATCTGCCGCAGGCGCTCAAGAGCAACTTGCTGAGTTGCAGCCCTGAAGGGTCTGATTGGAGCAGAAGGGTTGAGGGTGTAATGCTCTCTGTGAACTGCTCCCTAAAGCACGTCTACATACGCCTTTCCCTCTCTGACGACTGATGTCTGTCACCTTTTGACCCACTGAAGTTAAAAGCCCCTTCATACGTTTAAAAAAAGGCACATGAAACGTAAAAGTATGGTGAGGCATCAAAGGTCGACTAGCACGCTCACATAAAAGGCATGATTTTAAAAAGGCCTTTTAGCAAGAGAAGCTTGAAGCTGATGTAAAAAAAGAAAACATTAGGTATCATTTATCAGTTATAACTTCACATGCGATACATTGCACAGGCTGTCAGAGTCACGGAGAGGATTGGAGCGTGAACAAAGACATTCAAATGATTATTCATAAAACTTCATGTCACTTTTAAATTTAACACCAGCATGTTAAGAGAAGCCATTGGAAAATCCACAGCAGGTAAATGGCTCACTTCAAACCATTCAAGAGGCATTAGAGAGTTATTAACGTGCGTTAATTCCAACATGGTGGATGGTTTTTATGAATACAGCCCTGGGTGACTCTAGAGTTTAAAGGGGTAGTTCACCCAAGAATCAAAGTAATGTCATCACTTACTTGGCCTTGTGCTGCTCAAACGCTGTATAACTTTCACAAGTTTTTTTTTTTTTTTTTTTTATCTAACAAAATGTTAGGGAATGACAGGCCTGGTTTATTTCAATAAAAGTAAATGGTGACTAAGACTCTCATTTCCATCAATCAACAATTATTCCAGCTCTAAGCAGTTCCAAGAAATCATACAAAATAAATCTTAAAGTACTTGACAAGCAGAAACACAACTTGTTTACCAACAAACGTCTGTCATGATTCTGATTGCAGCCATTTTGGTCCAGCGATACCTGGCTTCAATGTGAAATGTCTCCCTCAAAGCTTGCGTTCAAATAGTTTTATTTATGTGATGTGTCATGGCTTATGTTGCCAAGGGAACCTATATGATAATGAAAGCACATTTCTGTTCTTTTATATGCACTCCCCTGAAGCCTTCTAAAAAAGCTTCAATCGTTCACTTCTTTTTTTACAGCATGCCTCAAATTCAGAGTCTGATCACCCATCGTAAACTTCAAACTTAGCATACAAATGTACCCGTGACAAAACAAAGCAACGACATATCTTATCGACAGCATCTACAATTACTACTCAACAGCACGCAGTCATGAGGCAGAGCTTTGTTCGTTCCATAAATAGGATGCAGCATGAGAAACCAGTGTGAAGAATTGCACCCTGTTCCTTCAGCAACAGATGCCCAAGTCATCACCACTCATGTAACACACACACGCACGCACATGCCCATGGGTTAATTCTCTTTTAAATGAAGCACCGCAAACAACACATCACGATTTAAACCACGTCGTTTCACGTGTCAGCGATAACAGCAGTTGATCTTCATTCATTGCACTTAATCTGTTTGTTTCTTGTTCGCGAGCGGTGGAGCTCACGCAAACAAGCCGCTCGCGCGCTTTAGTGATTTATCACAGGCCACACAGTATTTATACCTTAATATTTGGGCAATGCGTCTTGCAAAGTGAAACATCAATCGCCATCCGCAAACCTAAGTCTGATCCAAAGTTTGAAGGCAACAGATTTAGTTGTCACACTGGTTATTGGTAAACCAAAAAACTGCGTGACAAGTAAACTAAAGAAAATGCGCATTTGGTGAGCATCCTTTAACACTCCGACGAATACGCATTGACCGGCCGATATTTACGTGCTGCTGTGTAGAAAAGTCTAGAATTGTTGCAGAGATTCCCAGCACTGAATAAAATAACAGACGCTGCGGTCTATTTGCAGACTAGTTTTAGAAGGCAAGGTGTTTAAAAGGAATTACCTCGCATCCTCCGTCTTGCAATCAGTAGTCCTATATCCTAAAGTAATCCCTTCATAATTTAAGACTCTAGGTCACTAAATATTGGTAAAAGGTGTCTCGACAGCACAAATTCATTAGCGTACATCGACGCCCGGACACACACGCGTGAGCGCACTCGCGCGCAACTGGACACATACACAGATACATACACATACTGCCGCATTAATTCTTTTGCACACATTTACATAGCAAACAAGGTTTTTCCTGTTATGGCCATAAATACAACTGACAAACTATACAAATCCAAAAAAATGCATTTAAACGCAGCTGTTTACGAGGGTATTGCGCACAAATTTCTAAGACTAGCGAACATGCGTACAAAAGGTTTGTTTCTCAAGTAGTGTATATACATATATCTATTCAGGCTTACCTTGTCGCTTTTCTCTTTGCTTTTAATTTAAATATATCCTTCAAAAGCTCTGGTGCGGAGTCGATGTCTCCTCTAGCCTGTCTTTCTCCGTCTCCCAAGCTCTCTCCCTGTTCAACTCTCTCTCTCTCTCTCTCTCTCTCTCTCTCTCTCTCTCTCTCTCTCTCTTAAATTGATTCACCCTTTCGCAGAGCTGGAAGCACAGCACTGTCTGCCTGCGAGTAGTGGCGGGTCAGATGGAAAAATACACGTAAGAAGAGAAAACAGCCAACTTCGACAGTGCGTACAAGTAACGTATTAATGAGCATGCTGTACCTACAACGTGCTAAAAAAAATCAATAAGACGGAAATATTACAAACTGGCTCAAGGGACCGTGAAATAAATATTAAATGGCCAAAACAGTCCACTGTTAAGTTCAGTTGTGCCATCGTTTGTCAAACGAACCTCAATGTGGTTTAATAATAACAAATTGTTTGTATGCATTAAATTAGTCAGTAGGACACTGAAGCCAAATGTGGACAAATAACTTACGAAATAACTTACAATAACATCCAAAAACTAGTAGCCTAGTCCAAATTTAGTGAATTTTTTAAAGCAACATTGAAAAAAATTTTTTGAAAAAAAAACATAGAAACTATATATATATATATATATATATATATATATATATATATATATATATATATATATATATATATATATATATATATATATATATATATATATATATATATATATATATATATATATAAATGTATGTGTGTGTGTGTGTGTGTATGTGTGTGTATGTATGTATGTATGTATGTATGTATGTATGTATGTATGTATGTATGTATATATATATATATATATATATATATATATATATATATATATATATATATATATATAATTATTTTTTTATTTATTGCTTGATTGAAGATCAAGTTTACTGAAAGTTTACAGTTACACAATAAGCGAGGCTGATCATTCAGCATCTAAAATCAGACCAACCCATAGCAATCATATATTCAGTATGCCTACCTGTTAATCATAAAAAAGGAAAGAAAAAAGCTCTGAGTTTGCATTTAACTAAAGAATTCTTTTGAATCCTTGATTCTGATTTTGCACAGCAGTAGTTAGAGAACAAAAACCTGACAACTGACTTGAAATACGACTGAAAAATTGTCTTTAATGGCTTAACTGTATTAATCGACACTGGTTCCTTGAATTATTAGAAAATAATGCACACCCATGGTGTAATGGCCACTTCGCTTCATGCCTTGACCACATCACCAACTTGAGCGTGCATTATTTTCCAATAAGTTCAACACACTAACATAAAAATTCCTTACTAAAATTATCGGTTCCATTCGGTGACTAAAATCTTTTCCTCTGGTCTTTCTTGTCTCTTTTCTCTATGTTCATTTTGGACTGTGAAAGCTGATGCTGACAACTGAGAAATTGTGAACATTTTGCAAATTCACACTCACACAACTCTCAGTTCTTGCAACATGCCACATTCTGAGGCACTTCTTGCTTTGAACGTGCCAAAATAATTGACAAGTAAGGCCTAAAGTTGATGAAAAAACTTAATGTTGTCTAAACAAGGTTGCTAAACTAAGCTGAAATTATTACGTCAACCACACTTTCAGACAGACTTCTTTTCATATCACGATTTAAACTTTTAACAGGGTTGGAGGTTGCAGTAGTTACAAAATCATAACTAATACAAAGCATTCAAATCCTCATTTAACTTGAACCTCCATCTACTGTATACACAGGGAATTGTATGAGACCTCAGATTTGTATCACATGACATGCACCACCTAAGCTGTGTTGGTAGTGTTGCCATTGAAAGGCATAATACAGAGTCTAAACTGAAGGCATGAAAGCCTCATGTTGTCATACAGAAATGACAGTAATTACCTGTGGTGAGCATGGAAGGTTGTTGCTTGGTAATGGTGAAGTGCTCCTCTGACATGGACATGATTTTGGCAATGCTTTTATACTTCAGGCAGAAAACTTAGTTTAAAACATTTGAAATGTAAGTAATTTAATGTTAAATACTTAACAAGGGACTGATAGATTATTAGAAAATAATACACACATAAGGTGGTGATGCCTTTTGGCAAACTTTGCCTGCTGTGACTCTCTGACTGAATGATTTTCCAGTATAGAATTTTTTTTTTCCTGTGCAAATTATGTTAAAGCTAGTGGTTTTAAAATAATAATAATTTAAGGAAAAAAATAGGTTCAACAGAAGCATAGAACTACTGCAGAGCTGGTCAGATCTGTCCTAAGCAATGTTATTTAGCTTAAAAAAAAAAAAAAAAAAAAAAAGAAGGAAAGAAAGGAAAGGAAACAATGGAAGGAAAGCAATATTAAAGTGAAGCAATATTGCTATTTAAAAAAAAAACTTGTATGCTTCTAATATTTCATTTCATTATTATATATTCAGTAGTTTACATTATACAAAATAAAACTGTCAAACACTGACAGGATTAGGCTTCCCATAGACACTTTTTTGAATTTAAAACCTTTAAAACAAGCCACAGGTAAACCTTAAGGCAATCATTACCAAATTAGCTTATACCATATTTGACATAATGGCAACTTCTTTAAAAAAAAATCATGTTTATTAGTGGAATTTGCACAAAAGAGGTTACATTATCCATGTTGTTGTGCAGAAATAATAACTATCAGAGAGCTTTATCGAGCAACTTGCACTCAAAGAAACCTTTAGCTGTGCCCACTCCCATAAAGCACTGCTAATGATGTAGTGGAGTCGATCTCCCTCTCCCTCCCTTCGCCTCTTTGAAGTCATTTGTATCTTTGTCTTTTTGTTTGATTTTCATACACTGCCTCAAATCAAAATTTGTAACGTGAATCAACTCCTAGTTGGTTGGTTTGGTTTATGGCATTTAATGGTTTTAAGAAGACCTTTTAAATATCCCTACGTGAAAAAAACATCAATGCAAAAAATACTTCTGAAATTAGGAGCTCTGAAATGTGGGTGGGCACAAGCACTTCATTTCACACCTCAGGACATTCATTAACCAATCTGAATCAAGTATTCAACAGTCAAGTAGTATAATCAGTATTAAGGTTTTGTTCATTAAAATATTTGAATGCACTCTAAATAATGCTGGGTTGTTTGGTCAAAAATGGTCAAACATTAACAATCCTAGCTCTTGGGTTAAATGTTTTAACACAACAGTTAAGCATGTTCATATTTGACTAATTTTGGGTTTAAACAAATAAAAATTGTATACAAATGATTTTGGGTGGCTCAGTGGTTAGCATTGTCCCCTCACAGCCACAAGATCACTGGTTCGAGTCCTTGGTCTGGTTTCTCCCCCCAAGGACATGCGCTACAAGTAAACTGGATGAACTAAATTGGCCGTAGTTTATGAATGTGTGTGTGAATGTGAGAGTGTATAGCTGTTTCCCAGTTCTGGGTTGCAGCTGGAAGGGCATCCGTTGCATAACTCTGCTGGAATTAGAGCTGAACGATATATCGTTTCAACATTAATACCACAATATGTGCATCCACAATAGTCACATCGCAAAAAATATGCGATGTTGAGTTGACTGCAGTGTAATTGTTACATTTACATATACAATACCATAATGCATGCACTGTTTATTTCCCTTTTATCTTTGCTTTGCTGCATTTATCTGTGCTTTTATTGAAACAAAAATCGAAATAGTTTGCTAAGAATGAGAACTGAAATGTAAAATAAAGTGACCCAAAATTCTCTCCAAGTATAACAAAGCATATCGCAATATAGAAAAACAAAATATCCCAATGTCAGATTTTTCCAATATCATGCAGCCCTAGCTGGAATCTGAAATAGTTGGCGGTTCATTCTGCTGTGGCGACCCCTGATTAATAATGGGACAAAGTCGAGCAAGAAAATGAATGAATGAACTTTTTTTTTTTTTTTGGCTTAGTCCCTTATTTATCAGTGGTCGCCACAGATGAATGAACTGCCAACTATTCCAGATTCCAGGTAGAACTGCATGATATTAAAAAAATCTGACATTGCGATATTTTGTTTTTCTGCAAAATACAGTTGAAGATGAAGTTTAACAAAGCAAGGAAATTTTCACAGTATCGCTGATAACATTTTTTTCCTTCTGGAGAAAGTCTTTTTTGTTTTTATTTAGGCTAGATGAAAAACAGTTTAAAAATAGAAATAGAGCAGTTTAGAAATTTGCTGAAAAAAATCTCTCCGTTAAACAGAAATCGAGGGAAAAATAGACAGGGGGCTAATAATTCTGACTTCAACTGTATATTGTGATATACTTTGTTATACTTGGAGAGAATTTTGGGTCACACTTAATTTTAAGTTTCAGTCGTCACAGCAGAATAAACCGCCAACTTATCCAGCACATTTTTTACGCAGTGGATGCCCTTCAAGCCACAACACAGCACTGGGGAAAAACCCACACACTCTCACATTCACACCCACACATATACTATTGCCAACTTAGCTTATTTAATTCAACTTGACTCGTGGGGGACACCGGTGCACTGGGAGAAAACCCACATGAAGACGGGGAGAACATGCAAACTCCACACAGAAACGCCAACTGACCCAGCCGGGGCTCAAACAAGGGATCATCTTTCTGTGAGGCGACAGCGATACCCACTGCATCACCGTGTCACCCCTAAAATGAATATGAAAGCTAGTAAATTATTTAGCGAATCACTATTTAACTAAATGTTAATATGCAAATGCGTAACATGTATGTAAATATACCCAAGGGCAATTACTTGTTTGAAGAGCAATGGCGCAGACGAGACCATATTTCATGCATGTCACATCAGAACACACAGCACATGTCAATCAATCGATGCGCTCTAAGGTAGAAAGACTGCTGTTCTTCTGCCTACAGGCCTAGTAAAGCATCAGAATCTCCAGCTTCACACTTTATGTGTTTGTGTAGGTGTGCATATGAGGTACAGAACGCATGCGGCGGCCACAACGCGCGCGTGCTCCGCTTTGGATGTTGCGTTGCCACAGCAACGGCAAGGTGCATACAGTAGCCGAATCCGCCCCCCCGCTCCACGAGCGCCCAGCATCTGCCTTTAAACACTTCCACCGAGCACCTTTTCTTACCAATTTAGAGCGAGGTTGCGCAGAAGATTGCAATAAATAATTGTGAGGGATATCGCTCGATACACGGAGGCGTGACAACTTGAGTAGGTGCTGGGAAGAATTGGGGGGTAAATGAGGTGTGAGAGGAGGAGGGAGAGAGGTCAGTAGAGGAGAGAGCGAGCGATAGAGAGAGAGGGATGAGGGATATCAGATGGCTGATTAGCACTGAATTGATAACGTTCTAAATTCAGACCCAAGGAATCAGTCACTGCCTCTCCGCGTTTAACTCTTCACCTCCAACTCTGCAGATAGTCTGAGAGATGAGATTGCGGCTGACTTTACCTCCCTTTACCCCTCGAATTTTTTTTCTGTCGACGGATATGAAACACAGCTGCTGTGTCTTTCAGCCTAAAATGATATTCACACTCAGCTACGGCTTCCTCGGAGGGGCTCGTACGGTCCAGTGGCCAATCCAGGCACCCACAGGATCAGCATGCCCCTGAACAAACTCCCTTTCGTCCTCCCTCCTCGGTCGCTCTCTGCAGCGCACTCGCTCCACTGACATCACATCTATACCATTAGCTCTCTTAAAAATACCCCCCCACACCTCTCCCCTTCCTGCCTTTTGCCCCTGAACTGCGCTCTATGCAGTAGTAGAGGAGGCATTGTTCACAGCCCACAGCTCAACCCTGGATTTCTACACCAGTGGGTGCTCACTCTCTCTCTCTCTCTTCTTCCTTCTTGCTTGTCCAGCTTTAGCATCCTGCTCCTTCCTCTCTCTCTCTCTCTCTCTCTCTCTATTAAATTTCCAGTCACACAACAGTGCAGTGGATATCCCTCCCTCCCTCCCTCCGGTTTCTCTCTCTCTCCTCTTTCCAGTCTCCTCCCCTCTCCCACAGATACCCTCCTATGTTAAAATCTTCCTGGATCTCTGTATGTCTCCCTGTTGACTGCTCTCTCTCCGAGTCAAAGCCCTCAATCTCCATTGATTAAGACTGCAAGCTGTCCCCCTCCTCATTTACAATCGCCTCATCTCTTCCGCTTTCACCCCAATTAAAACAAAACCTTTCTCTAGCTCTGAGCTCCCCCCTCTAACACTCTTATTCTTGTGTGTAAGTTGCACAGTGTATGTGTGTGTATGCCGGCCATGTGCACTAGGTGCTTTTCTAGGTAATTCCTCCTCTTTCAGAGATGTGACTGATTATGTGGACACCACAGGCCATTAAATGAACAGTGATGCGGGCCGGCTGGAGGATTAATGCAGTTCACATGATGAAGACAGAGCGAGCGCGCTGAACACTATAGGCCCTGTGTGTGTGTGATTACCGCCCTTCACAGGGAGCTGCGGGAAACCGCTGGGGCCTTTGAGGGCGACGTTGCTTTACTAGCACAGTGCGTTTCACGCCACGCTTCGGAATTAATGCTCACTGCCGTGTCCTCACCTGCAGAGTGAAATACTCCCAAAGCAGAGTGTGGGACAACACGGTGCTCGCAGGATGAGCTTCTGCTCAGTTTTGCAGTGCCTGCCTGCTGTCTGCTTTTGTCATGTGGGTCAATGACGTGATACTCTCTTCATTTGTTCAAAAACATTCATGAAATAACTGCAAAAAGTCAGCACACTCTCAAAAAGCAAGATCAAGTGACAAGAAATTTACTCACAAGCAAAGCAAACATTTCGGTCACATGTTGATTATTGCCAATGCCAAGCTAACAGGTCATTCCTAACAGATTTGTCATTTTAATTTTCTTTTATATTTTTGGTCTGTTAAAAAATGATGGATTATGATTGATGATTTGATTATGATTGATTGAAATGATTATGATTATACGATGTATCTTCTAAGGTGTGCAGCTATTTTGCACAGTAAGGAGAAATAGTTACAAGTTTTGATTGTATTACAGTTTCATATCATCATGCCAAATAATTAAAGGTATTTCAAATCACTCGACAACTTACAATAACAAATAAATAAACAAAAAAACACGAAGATACTCCTCCTCGAATAACTTCGTTAACAACTGCATAGTCTGCTGTCAATGGCTCAAGCCTCTGTATTATTGGAGTGTTCTTAAACTTCACTATTAGGTACGCTGTTGACAAGTAAAGCAAACACTTTTTCTCTCTCTCCCTCTCTCTCTCTCTCTATTAGCTAGAATAACAATGCATATAAATAGGATAACAAATAATGCATTAGCCTGCGATTAATGGCTCAAGGCACAGTTATAGCTTTAAAATTACATTTCGGAATCAGCAATGGGTGTTTTGGATTAGATGTGTAAGAAACTAGTACTGCACACAGAACTGGTTTAAGAACATAAAACTTTCTTTAAATGCAACATCGGAACAAACGTCTTCAGATACGGTAACCACATCATAAGGTCAATAGTTGACCCTGGATAGTTAAATTATATAAAAATCAGTGCAACAATGCATACCTGATGTGGACATTCTCAAATATTCATATTCTTTTTTATTTTTTTTTGAAGGGTAGAAATGAAGTAAAAACAATCTTGATAATTATACAACTGTCGTAATGTTCTGTTTAATATAGACTTTGATAGGCATAGAGTTTGATGGACACTAGCTATGTTTCCATTCAAAAATGCTCGATTATCGCATAAAAGTTGTGCGAACGAAGCATCGTTTCCATCCAACGAGTCAAAGCGAACAAAATCGTCACTTCCTGATTAACTGGCGCCAAATATCAACAGTAAAAACTGCATTTGCAGCAGTAGGAGAAGCAGCATCAATCTTTTCTAAATGAATGCGCCTCAGAAGACAATCCTGACAAGCAGTGAGCGCGCAGTGGCGTTTGAAGGTGTCAGAAGCGGAGCACATGTGCTCTTGATTCTGGAGGTCATTAATAATATAATAACACTAATACTGAAACGGTAAGGCGTTGTATATTGACCAAAACAACATTTCAAATGTTTTATAATGTGCTCAGCCTGACGATTATTTATCCATTCACACATATTTTAATCATCACATGATCTCTTTTAACAAAATCACATGACCTTTTTTAATGCGCATGCTGGAGTTTGTGCGGTAAGTGTTTCCATCGCAGTTTATGCGCATCTTTTCTTATTGAATAAAAAGTTTATCCTACCCAGTTAGGCGCATAAGTTTTTTATGCGCATTTTCAAAATTTATGCGCATCATGACGTTTCCATCAAATGCGCATAAAATAGGTGGATGGAAACATAGCTACTGACACACTGTAAAACTCAATACGTTAAGGTAACTCAAACCATTTGAGGAAACCGATTGCAACAAACCCTTTAAATTCAAAAACTAATCCTAACGAGTACAGTGAATTTAATCCATTTGAGTAAACAAAGCAATTTGACCACAGTAAAACTCAATAAATGAAGAGAACTTAAACCAACTGAGTACTGTAAAACCCAATAAGGTAAGACAACTCAAACCATTTGAGGAAAACGATTGTTACAAACCATTTGAGTAAAAAAAAAAAAAAAAAAAAAAAAAAAAAAAATCTATATGAGTACTGTGAACTTACTCCATTTCAGCTGAAGTAATGTAGTATTTAATTAACTCATTACCTTTAACAATGAGTTCAAGATGAGTAGAATTAACTTTCTATCAGTTTTGAGTAACCTATACTCATTTAATTTGATAAAGTTGACTGTTGGGTTTTACAGTGCAGGCACTAAATAGAGAAATCAATCATTTAATTTTGTAATTTGTCACAGTGAAAGACAAGCAATGTCCCATATTGGATGCTTTGTGATATTTTAGCAAAAGGCTTGGATATTTAATAAAAAAACATAATGTCTCATGGCCAATGTTTGTTTATGAACTTGTTACCGGAACTTGTACCTTTTCATTGGCATAATGCCTGTCATTGAAAATAGAAAGCAATGATTGACTGACATATTTATTGTTCACAAAACAAGAATTTATGTATATATATATATATATATATATATATATATATATATATATATATATATATATATATATACACACACACACACACACATATATATATATATATATATATATATATATATATATATATATATATATATATATATATATATATATATATATATATATATATATATATATATATAGTCTAATATAAATATATGTAGTCCAGCATTAAGAAAGTATAATAATATATATTTTTTAAATTTACCATCTCATGAGGTCAAGAATTCTTAAATAAACTCTTTTAATTTTTAACATTAGTCTAGGATATTACATTTCAGAACTTAATTTTAAAAATCTATTATTTTTATAAAGTAATCATTTGTTATTTTGAATAAACAAATATATAAATAATATATATATATTTTTAAAATAATTAAAAAAAAAAAACTGTACACAATACACATATACCTTCATAACCCAATATTACAAACATTAATCCTCAGGTATTTATAAAAAAAATAAATAAATATTGTCACTTTGTACACTCTTAGGGGAAACGGTTTAGGTTAGGTTTAGGTTTGGCATATAAGAATAGGAGGAGCCTTTTTAATGCTAAATGGAACTTTCCATAAGATTCCATATGAAACTATGCATTGAAAGCGCTAAATGAAACATACTGGTATGGATCATAAGTTTAATATCTCTGTTACATAACCTGCAGAGAGCAGACATCCTCAACTGTACAAAGCTGGTCACACATGTTCTGTTAAATTAAAAATAGGCGGAAAAACATGTTTGATAAGAAACAGTACATTATGATTGTGAAAACACAGAGCCATTTTAAAACAGTTGACAGTTTGTGTAGCTGATACTTGAGTTCAAGAAATCCAGTAATGGGTTTGTCTGTTGTAGATCTGAATAACAAAAAGGCGAGAAATAAAAACCCCTAAACTCACACGAAGAATTATTTATGCTTTAAGTGTTATTCAGGAAGATACAGCTCTAAGTAGAACTCTTATTTTGAAGAGTGTGATACACTTATGAACTGCTTTGATATTTATACGCACACACGCATTCTAGGTATTCGAAGTACATTCAAGGAAAATGGCATTGAATTTACAAAAAAAATTCTTGAAATAAAAATCATCCTCAAAAGTGAACGCATATTTTGAATATAATATGAAGTTGCAGATAATATAAATAGAATTATTGTTGAAATTGTTCTGTTATTGCACCAGATTTCAAGTAGTCTGCATTCCAGAGTCTTTTTGTTTGTTTGTTTCTGCAAACAAGTCCACCAGACATGTTGCAAGCCTGCTTTCTCTCAGTTGGTTTGAACAATGTCAGCAGATTTAGCCACATGAAATTTTGCTATTCTCAAGGGCATGTCAGAATATATCCAACGCAGTAAGTAATTCATGCCATGTTTGTGTCAAACCCCTTGCGTTGTCCTCTCTGGATGGCAGAAAGGTTGGGCTTACTGTTCTTTGCATGCGGTTTTGAAAGGTAGAATACTGAACAATAAAACGCAACATGATGTGTGATGTAACCAGGTGTGACTCTCTGCAGTCCATCTTGCTGTTACTTAGAGTTGCATTAAAGTTTAACTACTGCATTAGCACAACACACACTTTCCCCCCGCTAACTGTGAAATGTTAGTGCAATGCTAGCAGTTTTTTTTCCTGTGCTGATTGCTAAGATCTTAGTATGTGCAGATGAATCTGTTCCCTTTGACAGAAAATATTTTCTGGATGAAAGCTTAGCATTACTTTTTCAAATCAAGAGCTGGACTGCACTACAAACACTTTCCCCTCACACACACTGAAAAAAATCTACACAGGCCCTAAGCCATGCATTATTCCCTTTTTGCTGTGATTACAGAGTATAATTTTTTCCCTTCATGAACTTGTTTAAAGGTTGCTTTTTCTGGTTCAGGGGTATACAATATATATGCATTCAGGGTTTCAAGAGATACTAAATTTGAGAAAGAATTATAATAATGTAGTCTCTTTGAGATTCTGGCACTACATTCACAAATATTTCCATCGTTAAACATGCAAGTCTTAAATTACTCAAAATTAAGTAAAAGAAAGTGTTAAGCCTCCAAATTTGGCAGGTTCATTTGATACAGCTTTCTCAGATCATGTTTTAATTTAGCCTATTCAGATATTGATTTACTTATCTTCATGTTGTGTGAAGGAACGCATTACCTTTCCAGTCAATTTACATGTAGCATTAAGATAGAGCAGATATTTTAAACAATCCAGAATTGTGGCAACATTCATTCTTTCTTTTTGGCTTAGTCCCATTATTAATCAGGGGTTGCCACAGCGGAATGAACCGCCTACTTATCCAGCATATGTTTTACACAGCGGATGCCCTTCCAGCTGCAATTCATCACTGGGAAACACCCATACACACTTATTCACACACATACACTATGGACAATTTAGCTAACACAATTCACCTATAGCACATGTCTTTAGACTTGTGGGGTAAACCGAAGCACCCAGAGGAAACTCACGCGAACACAGGGAAAACATACAAACTCCACATAGAAATGCCAAGAGGCTCAGCCAAGGCTCGAACCAGCGACCTTCGTGCTGTGAGGCAACAGTGCTACCCACTGCGCTTGTTGGCAACATTATTATGGCAATTTCCAGTAGTCCAGTATTATTAGAGAGAAGTGCGTAATTATCTGGTAAAGATATCCCAGACTGAGTATATGCCCAACTTTTTTAACACAGGCTCATTGTGAAAACGTACCCCCGTAAACATTTCTGGAGAGCACAAATTATGTAACCAGTGCTATGTATGGCTGCATTTCCTCTTTAAAACTAACGCTACGGAGTGGTATAACGCAGCTGATAGCTTCTGTTTTTATTTGCGATACCAGTTGACTGCTTACCTCCATGTGGACGGCTATTCCTCTGTTACCCAGTAGGTCGCCATGTGCGTCGACGGACTTGAAATGCAGAGAGGAGTTGACTGCATCGATGGGGTTTGAGTTTGCCAAAGAACAGTTCCAGAGAGCGGGAAAAACAACAGGCTAAAAATAAAATAAACAAGTAAATAACAGGGTGAGATTGTGGTAAGACCTGAAAACATGGTAAAAATCAGGTGAGGGCTTGTCTTTTTCACAATTGCTTTTGAAAACACTATCGGTTGGGTTTAGGGAAGGGGGTGGGCGCGTCAGTCAGTGCTTTTAAAAAACACTATCGGTCGGATTAAGGGAGGGAAGTGGGTGGGGGGTTCGGTTAGTCAACAGTGGTCTCTGGTAGATTTACACAAGAAAAGAAGGCGCAAATGGCAGTCGCGAGAGAAATTTCAGCCAGAAGATCTTCAATCTTTGAGTGGATCTCAGAGTTAGGATGAGTGGCAGCTTTCAAAAAACTTTTCCTACAGGTCTACGTGGATTGAAATTTATTTTCTTAAATTAGGACAATATAAAGAAACAATGGCTGTCACAGTGGCGAAGTGGGTAGCACAATCGCCTCACAGCAAGAAGGTTGCTGGTTCGAGCCTCGGCTGGGTCAGTTAGAATGTCTGTGTAGAGTTTGCATTTTCTCCCCGTGTCCGCATGAGTTTCCTCCGTATGCTCCAGTTTCCCCTACAGTTCAAAGACATGTACTATAGGTGAATTGGGTAAGCTAAATTGTCCGTAGTGTATGTGTGTGAATCAGTGTTTATGGATCTTTCTCAGTGATGGGATGCAGTTGGAAGGGCATCCACTGGATAAGTTTGCGTTCACCGCTGTGGTGACCCTAGATTAATAAAGGGACCAAGCTGAAAAGAAAATGAATGAATGAATGAATGAATAAAGAGAGAACATAAAAATTTAACACAGCCCCTTTTATAAAAAAAAATTATTTATTATTTAATAAGCATATACATTTGTTTGACACTGTCTTTTTGAACGTTTCTATACTTGAAATCTATCTGTATTATTTGCAAATGAGATGATCAATAAAAAGTTAAGATTATAAAAAGAAACCCCCTTTATTGAGGTATTAAACAGTTCTAGTTGACACATGATTACTGCAGAACTACAGTAGTATTAAACATGAAAATCAATATTTCTGTTGTGTTGTTGTTTAGGCCACACTGCAATTACCACTTTACCTCATTCAGTCAGCTAGTGGTCAGTCCGATGACATATAGTCCAATTGTGCTCTGGGCATCCAGAGTCCTGACCTTTCCTGATCCCATCCCCCTCTCTCTCTTGAGGAACTTCACTTCCTGTCAATATATAACATCTTATCGTAATAAATGATGACAAAAATAGATATTTACATTTTTTTTTTTACCTCATTCAAACAAAATTCTTCAATTAAGTGGATGAGATTAAGCTCAAAATTAACAAAGCCAAAAATGTATTAAAATTACGTCTTTGCAGCGTGTAGCATGATGATGTACTGAATCTTGTCCAATATTAGTTGATGATAGAAAATGTTTATTTATTAATTATTAAATTAACCATTTCATTGTGTGTTTTGAATGACTACACCTACCCCAACCCTAAACCCAACCCTTACAGTTATTAACGTTTACACCTCCCCCTATTCCTAAACCAGGGGTGTCCAAACTCGATCATGAAAGTTTAGTTCCAACCCCAGAAACACCTAGGCTAGCTAATCAAGCTCTTACTAGGCTTTCTAGAAACATCCATGCAGGTGTGTCAAGGCAAGTTGAAGCTAAGATCTGCAGGACACCGGCCCTGCATGACACCCCTGCCCTAAACCCATCCATCACAGTATCATGGCTATTACCATAGTGGGCATTACAATGTGTTGAAATAATGACTAAACTTACCCACTGGCTTTCTACCCATCATCATATCATACAATGGGCTTCATCACTCTGTCTTCTATCCACCAGTAAGCTAGTGTGTGGTGTGCAGTCTGGCGTAGAATGGCTCCAGAGGCATCATCCAGGTAGATGCTGCACATTGGTAGTGGTTGAGGAGACCCCCACCCTAAATCTGTCAAGCACTTTGGGTGCTCAGAAAAGTAATATGCAAATCAAACAAATCATTATTATTATTATTACAAATGTGTGGTCTACATCATTTTTAATCATAAGCAGACCAATTAACACCATTACTGCTCTGACCGATTGCCTGATGTGCGCAGATGTTGTTCACACAACTTCATGGATGAACTCCAGGACACTAGCAGATTCAGGGGAATTGTATTGCATCACGGTGCGAAGATGTTGTGCTCTGCACTGAGGAAAAATGTTTGCTGCTTATTTCAATACTTGAGTTGTAATCGAGTAATGGTGATGGGTGTTCCGATTTTGGCAAGCGCTGCACACAGTAGACCAATCACATTGCATATTGATCTTGCAGCGGCACGCAAAAGAGTGGTCGGAAAAATGAATCGCTGAACAAATCAAACGGAAGTCATTGGAATAATTAGGTAAAATAAATAGACTTTATTTTGACATTGCGTGTATATCTGCTTGTTTTTGAGGACTCCCTAAAACTAAGTATGAACCTTTTACAATACTTAATAGGGGCACTTAATGTCTTGTTCACATAAATGACTCATGTCTGAGACATAAGTGAGCCAGGAATGTCTCTGTTGCCTCTTCAAAACAAAGAAATACACGACAACCTTGAGTGGAATAATAGTGAGATTAGAAAGTGAATGAGCCAAACCAATCAAGACCCGGTGAAGTCTTGACCATTACGAGTACCATCAAAGCCACACTCCACTGAGCCTGCATGATAATTTGCCTGTCTATACTACTGGTTAATAATATTTCCTATCAGACCTCTCGGTTGCACTTCCTTTTCTTAAGCTGCCTGTTAGCTGCTGTACCACATCAGGTCAGGAGTTGCAGAAGGCATTGCCTAGCTGTGAAAGAAATGTATTACCTTTTTCTTTGTCCAGTTTTTCCCTCCTAAATTGGTCTGACCCGATCACGGCCAGAGTTTTTGCCCCATCTCACCATTGGAACTCGAATGCCTTCGCTTCACCAAGCCAAGATGCTCATGACACAAGAAAGAGATCAGTTTCCCCACAGCAGTGCAATTACACCCAATAAACATCTCCACTGTCAGAATACCAACCCTTCAAATGCTCCCTCATGGGCATGAAAACCTCAGACTTCACCCCAGACAGTGTGTTTTGCAAGTCGAATGGGTAAGGTCTTTAAAAAGCACCGGAAAACACCTGCACGCTGAGCCATGTCAATGCACATCCATTAAGACCACAGAGGCAACTCTGCCCTAGAGGACCAATGACCGCACCATTTCTGTCAGGGCGAGACAAACATCTATGGGGCAGTAGTGGAGAACTGCACAAATCAAGCACTTGAGAAAAAGTAGATATCCAAACAAAGTATTACTCCAGTTACAAGTACTCCTTTTCAACTTTAACCCAAGTACAAAATAACCTGATTTTTGCATAGTTCACTCAGATCAGATTATCTGAACCAGTGAATTGTTAACTGCCAAGATCATTTTAATCAGAGACTCATTAACTGCAGAATGACTACACCTACCCCAATCCTAAACCCAACCCTTACAGTTATTAACGTTTACACCTCCCCCTATCCTCTGAATCAATGAACAGTAAACCGTAGAGTCACTCTGAACAGATAGTTTGAGAACTGCAGACTCGATTTGAATACATCAACTGAATCAGTGAATCTTTAACTGTAGATTCTGTTTAGATAGTTTGAATCGATAAACTTGGATAGCTCCAGCCAGATCGTCTAAATCAGTACATTGTCCAACTGGTAATTCACTCAGAGCAGATCATTTCAATCAGTGGTTTGTTAACTTTAGACTTGCTGTGAATTGATCATTTTTCGAGTTGTTGACTCTGGGCTCTGACCGAGCAGTCCATTTGAATCAGTGGGTTGTTGACTTGTGAACAGACTCAGTTGGATGTCTTCAGTTCCCAGTTTTTGGTGATTTGTGTACCAATTTAAAGTTCAAGTGAACTTAGGACTAAACAGCATATTGAATTGGGGGCAAGGCTTATTGTATTTGAACATCATTCCTTCATAGCAATTACCAGTAAGTATGTTTACATGGGACACCAATAATACGAATAAGACACTACTCTGATTAAGAGTCTAGCATAATCTGACTGAAGTCATAATTCAACTAAACAGAAATGGAATTTAGACGTGGAGTATGCCGATTTTAGTTGCATTATTGAAGTGCAGCACAGACATGTAAACACCACAACCAAACTATTACCATCGTGTAGGATTTTCTACACCTTTTTCTGTCAGGATAGTCTATACACACTGGCGTTTGACACTATTCTCTGCACTTACTGAGTCAGTGAAAGACCAAAGACACCTGCATCGAGAAATGCGAAGGTTTTCATTCCATTAAAACAACACTCTTCCAACAGTTCATACTTCAGCTTCTCCAACCGCAGCAAATTCTGTCTTTACTGTTGATATTTGCCAGCATTTGATCAGGAAGTTACGATTTACGATCTCTTTGACTTATTTTTCTTCTTTTCTTTAGTTGGATGGAAATGCTGCTTTATTTGCACATATTTTATGCAACATTCCAGTTTTGCGCATAAAGTTAATTTGCATTTTTGGATTGAAACATAGCTAATGTGTGTAGCATGGTTATTAATATTTTGGCTAAGTCTACGCTAATAGCGTAGTGTTTAATGCGTCGACATATAGACGTTTTTCTTGGAACGCAAAATTACCCATGATGCTTTGCGTGTATGCACAAGAAGAATGCGAAGAACTTCCGGTCGGCAGCTGATGCGTGTAAACAGTCACATTTGGACAGCTTTGAAACGATAGTTTTAATCTATTTTACCTGCTTTTATCCTCTTTGAACTAATACTGTTGTCTGCCATTGTTTTATAGTTAAAGCAAAAGTCAGTCTAGCCAATCGCCCCCTTAAAACAAACTCTCGGTTGCTCCATGACCCACTTATTCCCTTGGCCACAGCTCCGCGTCCATTGAGCAGACGTTGCAAGATTAAATGCAGCCATACGGCCACTGGAACTGCAACAATACTCGCTCTTCCAGATGAGTGAGCAGAATGGCCCGACTCCTCACGTTTAATATACTGAGGCGGAAGCACCAGTCATCACTGTCTGCACTGCAGCCGTTCACTCATTGCGATGCTACTCCATTGCTTTATTTAGACAATAACGAGGCAGAAAGTGTGCATCGACACCCATCAAACTGTGCAAACAGTCTGCATATCCCAAGAAGTGCCGCCTAAACCAAGCTGGCTTTAAATAGGTACAACCGCAGACTAGAAAGTAGCAAAGTTAAAAGGAAAAAAGCAAGGGCACGTAGCCCACAGTTGTTCAGTGGTTGACGTGACCTGGATGGCAGCGAAAGGGATGAGCAGCCGTCACCGCGAGACAGAAGAGCCTCTATCCGTGAGTGTATGCGGCGTGTGTGAGGAAGGGATGGAGAGAAAGCTTAGAATCAGATCCCAGTGTCAGCGTATCTTAGCAACCGTCTCCGTCTCCCAGGTGACAGGGACTAACATCACTTCCTGTCTGTGTGAGAATGTGTGTCTGTGTACTAAGAAGTCTGCAGGCATGCAAAAAAATGCAAAACAAAAGTGTGCATGCAAGTAGAAACGCTTGATTAGTCTCAAACTGGAGGCTGGTTAATTCTCCTGAACGTCCTACTGGTTGGTAACTTGCATTGCGGGCTCATGTTCTCAGATTCAGAACATGCATTTCTAATGTGGCAGATATGTAGTAATGCCTCACACAAAGCTTCATAATTAATGCCTCCGGGTGCTCGAAGAGAATAAGCATAATGAGGTGGTCATTAAAAATGTTTGTTCAGCACACAAGATGCTTAATCAGAAAGGTTCAGTGTCAGATTCTCTATATGTGAACGCTCAGATCCAAGATATCTGCGTATATCTGTGGACTGTAGTTGTACATTGTGTCTATGTCCAGCCTGATTATGTGTTATGCCAAGGAAAGCGTGGCCAAGTGCTGCCATCTGGTAGAACTACTTGGCACTGGGGTCCACTGTATGGTTC
This sequence comes from Danio rerio, assembly GCF_052040795.2. NCBI lineage: Eukaryota > Metazoa > Chordata > Actinopteri > Cypriniformes > Danionidae > Danio > Danio rerio. The sequence goes on from NC_141023.1 coordinate 29,950,378, forward strand.
CATGACATATTGGAGTGGTTAATTTTAACGCTGTGACACCATTTGGCTGAATCAAGCATTTTGCAACCTATCATTCAGTCTATTTAAGTCACTCATGCGCTGCTATCACACAACCACCAGGTTATTACATAAAACCTTAAAGGGAGAGAACAAAAATAAAGGATGTGGGATATAAATCAGTGGTTCACAAAGTGTGGGTCAGGACCCCCCAGGGGTTCACAGGACAACGTGACCAAATTAATTAAATTAAATTAGTAGAATTAACTTACAGAAGAAAAAAATCTAATAGTTAAATTCAATCATTTATTTATTTTCTTCTTTAGCTTAGTCCCTTTATTAATCTGTGATTGTCACAGTGGAATGAACCGCCAACTTATCCAGCATGTTTTACACAGTGGATGCCCTTCCAGCTGCAACCCATCTCTGGGAAACATCCACACACTGTCGTTCACACTCATTTTTATATACGTTGCTCAGCAACACAGACACCTCCAAATGGTGTTAAAAGTGTCCCATACTGTATTTATAAGGTATAATTTACCCCAAAATGTCATTTGTGTCAATGTAATGAAGTATTCTTGGCCGCAAAGCCACGCATGAGCTGTTTGTTTAATACCGAGAGGACGTATGCATGCCTGCAAATGATGACCACTTTAGTGAACATAACCTGCTTAGGCTGTGAAAAACAGGTAATAAAGTTATAAATAACATTCAGTTTGTTGTACAAAAAACAGTTTTTTTTGGGGGGGGGGGGGGGGGGGGTGACTTGCATGTATGTTTTTTCCTCAAAGTAATGGCAGCCATAACGTTAGTGCATTGCAGTGAAAGTGAAACTGAAAGTGCACACAACATTTAAATGATCTTATCGCATTTTAGTTATGATCACGAGTCAAACATTTGATGTTTTTTCATTCATAGTGAACACAGTGTTCAGCATGAAAATAAATGTTTAAAGGGTCAATATAACTACTCTAGCCTATATGATCTTAAATATTATTCAAGAGGGAATCTGATAATAAATGGTCTAATATTGTTGTCAATGTCAAATGTCTCAAACACAATAATTTATCTTATGAATTATGAATATTCTGAAATCATCACCTTACTGTGAATTCACAACCAGGACATGTTAATGTTCAAGTTCATCAATCCAAGTCTATAACCTATACAACCACCAGTAGACCTACACAAAGGCCTACTATTATTATTGTTGTTGTTTAACCATATGATTGAGAATAACATTATAATAGCCTACACTTATTAACCTTTATTTTACATCTACAGAACCGTGAGAAAATCGTGATCTTGATTTTAAGCAAAAAAATTAATAAAAATTGTGATTCCTATTTTAGCCAGAATTGTGAAGCCCTAAACGCAAGTCACCGGCATTGATGTTTTTAGGTTGCAAAGTTTGGAAACCCCTGATTGAAATCCCATTTGTTTCATTCCAAATGCTTTTGGCTACATAATACAAAAAAAAATCAGTTATGAAAAATGTTGCTAACTACACAGATAAATGAGCAGTTTTGTGTCCCTGTGACTTCAATTATAGATGAACTATTCAAAACATCTTCCTTTGTATTCATGGGGAAAACTTTGCCCATTTAGGAGACTTTTTAACACAAAAAAAGCTGCTTGAGAAAATTAACTTTATTTAATTTTCATAAAACAACATGCTAGATCTCAAAGACAAATAATAAAAAAAGTAAAACCGAAAGAAAGTAAAACGCTCATAAAAATACAGTAGTAACCGGATTTGATTGATTCATTCATGAATGGGAGGAGTAGTTGAGTCTTCAAAGTGGAACCTAATTTTTTGTAAATGTCTTTTCCTCCAGTTCCTCCATATGAACCGCTTACATGATACGGTGATAAGTTTGTGTGTAAAAGCATCAACGAATACTTGAGTATGAAAATAAAGTCCTGATCTCGCTATAATTCCTCGATTCTTCCCCTACACGCTTTCTTCTAACAAAAAGTAAAAAAGATGATGACTTTCATATTCCGTAATTAAACCTCTGAAGCAAAGAATGATGGGAAAACAGTCCTTAGATTAGATCCATAAGAATTTCATCCTCCATGACGCTCGACACCGAAGGCATCCCTGGATTCTGTGTGACTGGACCACGTGGACCCGTCGGGACCATTAGTGGACCTGTGGGAATGTGAAATATAAATCTACAAAGTTTGGGGGGGAAATGAAATGAAGCATAAACCACAGCAAATAAATTAAATCTCTTACACAATTAACAAGGTCACAGATGTGATAAAAATAAATGGTGCTAATGATACTGTAGTGGAAATTAAGCGTTACCCTGGTGAGGCTGTCTCCACTGAGGCTGCATCTGAGCGCCCCCTCCTGGTGCTGCATGGACCATCTGCTGGATAGGATGCATCCCCTGCATGCCTTGCATACCACCCTGCTGTACATAGAGAGGCTGGCATATAAAAGCAAGTCAAACTTCATAGATCAGACTTTACATGGCTGCATCTAAATATCGCTTACTTTCCCACTATATAGTATGTCAAAGCAGTATGTGATCAAAGAAATTATTATTTTTATTTCACTCTACTCATAAAAGAGTAGGTTAAAACTGCTAAAATGACTTACTAGTTCAGTCGAGTGAATTAGGACACATTTAATACAACATGAGGCCGCAGAAGAGAATTTGTGAAAGCAGAGAAGCAATGCAACTGATTCTGCTAAATCACATGATCACAATGAAGCAGTAATTCATACTGTATAGAAATTATTTCTTTAGCAGTTGCAAAGCAGTTTCTTTTTCAATACAAGTCAAAGACTTCCATATATATGCAAATCTGAGATAAAACCCGAGCTCATGCAAACTCTGTCAACTCCCTTATGAATCCCTTACCCAAAGAGCACCAACACATTATTTAAGCTACCCCTGAGCAGTTTTTGTTTGATTTGGGATATTCATATAGCATTATTTACAAATGTTGTAAAGTTATAAAAATGTCCAAGATGCAAAAAACAAAACAAAACTTGTTTTTAATTTATTTTTTAGTTTAACTTTTCTTTTACCTTTCTTTTTTAATTTTCTTAGATACTTAGATATTTTTTGTTTTGTTTCTAGTTCAAAAATCAACAATTCTTAAATCAAGAAACATTTTATTGACAAGCAAAACATATTGTCTTGTTTTAAAAAATAATATGTCAAAATATAGTTGAACTTTGGCCAGAGGTGAAATGGTAGTGGCCAACTGAGGTTTTTTTTCCCCTTCACTTTCGTCAATTGGTGAAGTCTGTTCCACACCACTGGCATGCTTGGTTTGGGACTTGTGGAGCTGTTCATGGATGGATTTGCACTTCAGTGTTTGGAAGTTCAGCAGTGAAAATTAAACTACACTGAACTGAACTAAGCTAAACTTTAACTCTGAAAACTTGACTGACACAGTTTCAGTTTATTAGAATTTCTATGTTAAGCTGCTTAGACACAATCTATATTGCTATACAGCGCTATAGAAATAAACAGGAATTGAATTGAAAATTAAGTGAGTATATCCTTAAAACAAGCTAAATATCTGCCAACGGGTTAAGAAAAACAATATTGCCAAAACTAAAAACAAGATTATTTAGCTTGTTTTAAGCAAAATTTCACATTTTTAAAAAATGTTTCTTAATTAAAGGATTCTGAAATATTTAGACTAGAAACAAGACAAATATATATAAGAAATGCATTTTTTGAAGTGCAATGCAGCTTACAATTGCTAAAACTAATTCTATGTACAGATACTAGTGAAACAGCTAGTGGGCTATATGCACACAGACTTTTAGTTATTAGCCAGCCAGCCTGGTCTTTTCATTACACAATCGTTACGTTTAAGATCTGATTTCTTTACAAATAAGTGATCTTCACTGCCTGCTTGATATACGACATAAAATGGGTCATGAAGACCAGACATGAAGCACATAAAATTCCATTTTTGCCTGCCATCTCTTTAAAATATGAAATTGTATTTTACATCAATTTTTCAATGTCTTTCATCTGGCTTCATGTTTGACCAACTAAATAAATGATTAAGATTATTTAACTGATTGTATTTTAATTATATTAAGATGTTGATGCTGTAAAAGGAACCTTATAAGCTTTAAAATAGTCACATTAACCCTTCACCGGAAGTTTAGCAGTGGCTGAAAACGCTAGCTGTGCATATAGCCCATTAGTTACATGTGTTTACTGCTTACCACATCAGATCAGATTGTATACATCTTTTCCCACAAGTCAACGCCATCATATTTTCTTTTGCAGTTTAGTGTTGTTGCTTTAAATCTCTGGTTACTGTTGTTATACTTCAAAATGTGGATTAAAACCCTGGTCTCAGCTGATGTGCATACAGTGCCACAAAGAAGGGGCTTGTGAGTACCCTTCTTAAGTGGCACGCAGCCATTTTAAGTCCGCAGGACCACATTGAATTGTGCCATTTGGAATTGAGCCATAATCTCCAAAGCAGCAAGTCTATTGCATCAGAGAGAGCTGAATTATAGCAGTCTTGTGCTACAGCGCCTCACTGGCCACACCATATAATTGCAGGCCTTTAGTTTAGATCAGATGATCTCAAGATACTATTCAACAAAGCTATTCAAATTCAAACTATTCAACAAGCCGACAATTTATTTAATGTTAATGTAAAAAGAAATAGATCACCCAAAATGAACATTTACTCACTATTTACTTACCATCAAGTGATTCTATGAAAAAAAATAAAAAAATAAAAAAACATATTTTGATTAAAGCTGAAACCACTGACTTTCATGGTTACAGGTTTTTCAGCATCGCTTTGAAAAGTAGATGTTTGGACTAGAAACTAAAATGTAAGTAAAAAAAAACATTTTTTGCATGAATTATAAATAAATAAATACATATAATCTTTGTTACACCTCCAAACATCATAACATTTGTTCCCCAATGTTTAAACTCTATTGTAATGTACTTTTACAGGCTTTAAAAACACATGCAAATGATAAACTTTCACTGTATTATGGTTAAACTTAGCAGTGACTCAACAAACCGCATGTGTTCTGTGGCTCCTGGTCAACAATAATTTAGACTTAACATTGCATATATCATGCGATGTGACTGTTGCTTATGCGCACAATGCTGAAACGATATATTGTGCAGCCCTAATACTGACTAACAGCCCTGCCGCACACTTACAGGTTGCTGGCTGAGGAGCAGACTGCGGAGCTGGGGGTTTGCGCCTGGGTTCTGGAGGCGGAGCATGCCTCCACCAGGAGCCTGAGCTTGACCTTGGACCTGATTGGGTGGAGCACCAGTGACCGGCGCCTGCTGATTGCCTGTTGCGGCTGCTCTCAGCTAATGGAAACCAAAACCACAGTGATGAAGGAAGAAAGTAAGTGGACATGAGAAGGCACTGTTGTAAAACACTTTATTACATAAGTGCTAGCTCTGTGTGAGAGTCTCACAGGAGAGAGCCGTGAATAGAGAGCCACTGTAACTGTGTTAAAGGTATTAAAGGGGACATATTCCACACTTCTCTAGCCTTTTTTTCCCAGAAGTCCACTTACAATACAAGTCAAGGCTTCTCATATGAAACACGGCCGTAACTCAGTTTTACATAACCATTTTAAAGTCTCTTTCTAGTCTCAGCCCCCAGACTGATATTCATACAGATTTTCAGAGATTTGATATAGTTAGTAGCAAGTACAACAGACATTCACAAGCAGTTTATTCTAGAGATGGGAAGCTGGGGAGAATATAAGGAGATTCTAGATGTTTTATTTGTCTTGTAAAGGCAAATATATTTAACTCAGATCAATTACATTCACTATTTTACCTTAAAGGGACAGTTCACCCAAAATTAAATCTCATCATTTACTCACCTTTCAATTGTTCAAGACCTGTCTGAGTTTCTTTCTCCTGTTGAACACAAAATAAGCTATTTTGAAGAATGCTGGATGATGGCACTCACTGATTTTATAGTATTTTTACTATGGAAGTCAATGGGAGCCAGCGTCCAGCATTCGTCAAAATATCTTCTGTTCAACAAAGAAAAGAATCTCATAACTGATTAAAACCACATGACAAGGAGTAAAGAGTAAGGCAATTTTCATTCTTGTGTGAACTATCTCTTTAACCATAAACTGAATAATAATAATAAAGCTAATAATAATTATTAAAAAAAGAACAATTTACAACTAGGCATGGGACGATAATTGGTTTCAAGGTTTACCGCGGTTTGGAAAAGTCAAGGCTTTAAAACCGTCAACGTTTTCTGTAATATTGTTCCTAGGGTATGTGTACGTTTTTTTTTTTTCTTGTAAATTTTTACCCAGACATTTAAAAAGAACTTATTTTGGAGCAGTAATCAAAATACCATGATACGTGATATTTTTAACCGAGGTTCTCATTCCGTCAAAATCTTATACCGGCCCATGCCTGTTTAAAACACTATTTTACAATCCACAATCTATAAAACCTTATTACAACTTTATTTTCACCTATATTAACTGATCAACATAATAGTGCAGCTTCTAAACCAACTCAAGTCTCAACAGCTTTAGGCAAAATGGCATTCATTTGGAAATTCAATTAAACTATTCAAACGTTTGTGTTCCCAAAAAAATTACTTATTTATTTTTATACTAATTTGTTCAAGAATTATATGGACTAAACTGGTTGTGTTTTATATTTAAGTTTCACTGACAAGAACAGAGTTATCCATTCATGAAATGCACTACACTGCATGCTGCATAATTTAAATTCGTTAAAAAGAACTGCCACATAAAAGTAATTTATATGGAAGTGGGGTTGACGACACTAGTTAGGCTGTATACAATTGCAGTCAGAATATATATATATATATTCTCGCACATCTTATATAAATCTTATATATATATATATATATATATATATATATATATATATATATATATATATATAGTTTATTTTTTCCTGAATTTTTGTTTAATTAAATTTGATTATTTTTTTATAAATTAAAGAAGATTATTTCAACACGTTTATAAGCATAACTAATTTTATAGAACTTAATTATTTTATCTTTGCCAGAGGTGGGTAGTAATGGATTACATTTACTTGGTTACTTTGTTAAATTGTTGGGTAAAGTGTACATTTAAAAATGTGAACTTTTACTCAAGTAAATTATAGAGAAAAATCAGTACTTTTACTTCGCTACATTCTGTGGCGTTCCTTCGTTACCATTAAATGATAATAAATAATTCATATGACTTGTTTGCAAATATCAGGAGCCGCCGCATTGGAGAGGTTGGGTTGCGAGAGGTTGCTATAGAGATGCATCCCCCACTTTCGGTTAGAGAAGTCGTGCATTGGAATGATGGCTGTCGAGGAAGATGTGCGAGTTTATACTGTGGTCACGCCATATCACCATCTGTGGTTCCAAAAAAGACACGCTTTCTTTCCAGTAAGTTTATCAGACCAGCTCACTGTAAGTAATTTTTTCATCAGATACTTTTTCACTCTTACTTTTTACTCCAACTTTTACGATTGTTATTTTTACATGAGTAAAACAATTCCGGAAGTACTTGTACTTTTACTTGAGTGTAGATTTTGGATACTCTACTCACCTCTGATCTTTGCCATGATGACAGTAAATAATATTTTACTAGATATTTTTCAAAATACTTGTATTCAGCTTAAAGTGCCATTTAAAGGCTTAACTAGGTTAATTAGATTAACTAGGCAAGTCAGGGTAATTAGGCAAGTTATTGTATAACAGTGATTTGTTCTGTAGACAATTTAAAAAATTGCTTAAAAGGGCTAATAATACTGACCTTAAAATGTTTTTTTTTTTTGTTTTTAATTAAACTCCTTTTATTCTAGCCGAAATAAAACAAATAAGACTTTCTCCTGAAGGAAAAAAAATTATGGGAAATACTGTGAAAAATTAATTGGTATGTTAATTATTGTTTGGCAAATATTTACAAAAGAAAAAAAATAATAATTATAACTTCAACTGTAGGTGAATTAATTTTATTCAACCTAAATCAAAATAAGTTGATGAGAATGAAATGGACTACACTGGTTGTGGTTAATGTTTACATTTTTTGTGGTCTATTAAAATATGAAAGCTGTTGTTTTAAATTAAATTATTAATTTGTGACATAATAATATAATATGTTTGTAATAATATTGTATTTGTGTTCAAATAAACGCGGCTTTAGCGGCAAAAAGAGACTTGTTCAGCAAAATCCCCTTTAACGCATGGCGCTGTTCACAAGGCTGGTGCTGAAATGTCAGAAACTAAAGTTGTGAAACTCTATGCTTGCAGGAAAGCTGGACCTGTGTGTGTGTGTTTGTCTGCATGCATGCATGCATTATTGTGTTTGTGATTCTCACCATGTTGTTTTGCCTCTGCTGGTCCTCCATCAGTGTGACCTGACTGACGGAGGGCAAGCCCACCACCACAGACTGAGGCAGCAAGAGAGGGACAGAGAGGAGGAGAGCAGGAGGGTTAAGAACAGCATGCACATTCCATCTCAAGCCCAGGAGAAATACAAATAGGGTGAGTGCACAGGGCCAGAGGATCAGAAAGAGAGCAGGCCGGGGAGAGGGAATGGGTGGATACACTGCTGCTTTACCTGCTGTGGCACGTTGCCATGTGTAACAGGAATGGGGCCCGGCGGTCTGTTGAGGAAGTTCTGATTGGGCTGCACCTGTCCAGGTTGCATCTGAAAGGAGAAATAAGGATTTAAAGAAATGTTGCATAGGCACACTTTTTAGCTTTTCTGTTCATGATTGCATATTTATCCAGTTGAAGTCAGTTGAAGAATTATTAGCCACCTCAGAATTTTCTTTCCTTTTAAAAATATTTCCCAAATGATGTTTAACTGAGCAAGGGAATTTTCATAGTACGTCTGATCATATTTTTTTTCTTCAACAGAAAGTCTTATCGGTTTTATTTAGGCTATAATAAAAGCATTTTTTACTATTTTAAAAACCATTTTAAGGTCAATATTATTAGCTTTATTTTTTTGATTGTCTACAGAACAAACCATCGTTATACAATAACTTACCTAATATTTACCCTACTTTGCCTAGTTAACCTCATTAACCTAGTTAAGCTATTAAATATCACTTTAAGCTGTATAAAAAGTGTCTTGAAAAATATCTAGTCAAATAATATTTACTGTCATCATGGCAAAGATAAAAGAAATCAGTTATTAGAAATGAGTTATTAAAATTATTATGTTTAGAAATGTGTTAAAAAAAAATCTGCTCTCTGTTAAACAGAAATTGGGGGGGAAAAAAAGAAACAGGGGGGCTAATAATTTTGACTTCAACTGTAAATGTTTCTGTTATTGTTCGTGTTGTTGTGCTAGAGTTCCCATATATGCGGTTGTATAATTGATTTAGATTTTAGTGCATCAATGTTGATAATTCTCTTTTAATGGTGATTGAATGATGACTGATCTCCCAGTCAGCCCCAAGAAGTCTAGCATTATGGTAAAGACTTTCTGTTTTCAGAGGTTGTTCTTTGAGAAATTATGGGATGTGTTAAAAAAAGTGTTTTTTAACTAGCAACATAAGGAGCTAAGAAATGCAATCCAAAAAATTGTTTTGGTAGGGCAGTTAAAGGGTTAAAGAAAGCTGAAAAAGGTTTTCAGCCATTTTTAGAATATCTTCTTCTGTATTTATCAGAATAAAAAAAACTCATAAAGGTTTGGAACAAGGAAAGGGTGAGTAAATAATGAAAGAATTTTTTGGGGTGAAATATTCCTTTAAGGTCAAATGCACATTTCAATCAAACATTTAAAGATTTAAAGATGCAGTTTACTGGCTCTTCCTCACACTTGTTTTGTCTTTTACAACCAACTTCAATTTCAATGTAATACCCAGTGAAATGTTTCATAAGTTTCTATTAAATCTGTGATTCTAGAATACAGTATTCATTTAAGAGTAAAAATTAAAAAATCTGTAACACTGTCATGGTAGACCAGTGCATTTTATTCATTGAAATCATATGCTGTTTAGCTGGTATGACGATGCAGATCAAAACATGCACTAGGGAAAACTGAATCCTGCATGACCTTATTTAGGCTGCAGTTCCTAAGATAGTTACTGGCCGACAGGGCTTTGTTTAAAACTGCCAAAGCCCCCTTTAACTCACAATTAACACTTAGCAAAGCGTTAATTTTAGATGATGCGTGTTGAAATTTGCACAACATCAAGCAAAGTCTGAGTCAGTTGCTCACATAATGGAAAAATAAATATAACTAGTTTAAAAATAACTATGTTCTGTGTATATTAAACAGGAACAAAAAGACTGTGCCATTTTAGACCTGTATTTTGTGTCTATGTTTTTGTGCATGGCATTTACACCCTTTAATTTTTTAAGGCATTAAAATACTAAGCAAAAGCAAGAGGTATTTTCTTCGTAAACATCTAATAAATGTAGATAATAATAAAATAATAAAATAAATGTATTAATGTCTTTTTAATTTACAAGAAATCGGTTTTAATTTTAGTTTTAAAAACATCAACATTTTTATGCAGCTCTTTTTGCATTACATCAATGACAGTGTTTGTTTGCATTCCTGTGACTCACCGAGCGTTGCTGTTGCACTTGTTTATGGTTAGTGATGACCTGCCGAATGCCGTTGACGAATCCACTCTGGTCATTAGGAATGAGTCCCATGAAGATCCTCTTCCTAGATGAGTACAGCAGCATCAGCACACGCACCTCACACGGAGCACTGTGGGGGAAGTGCACACATCCAGCCTACACACACGTGCACACACACACACACACATACATACATACAGACAGAGAATATACATCATATCAAAATATGTGCCAATCCACACAACTAGACACACAACTACTAGAGTGACTGGAGAGCTGCCTGGGCCTTCACGATTACATTTGAAGACAGGATTAAAATGAACTAAGCAACCGTTTTCCCAGACACAGATGGAACCTAAAACTGAATTTAATCAGTGTTAATGGTGATTCACTACTGACAGATCTCTTAGTCTTCGTCAAGGGATCTAGCTTCAGGGTAAAGGTTCATTTCAGAGCCTTTCATTTTCAGAGGAAACGCTGGATGTGCTGATGGATTTTTATTTTTTTTTCATGAGACATTTTTTTTTCCTGTAGTTAATGTGAAAACCTTTTTATTTTTGCTACAGTGACACTCGAAAGCAGAGGAAGAACTCCCCCAAGAGGCTGAAGAACATTATTACACACAAAACACATCCACTTCAGTAGCTTGCAATCCTCTTTCCTACATCCCATGATACTCTGCATGAATGATGAGAGTAATTTCTATTAAAATGTAAAAAAAATAAATAAATATCAATGAAGTGTTTTAAAAACTGGCTACAGGGTCATTATTCTCCTCACAGTTCATCCATGGAATATTTAAAGGCAACTTATTAGAATTAACATATTACTTTCAGTAAACCAAGATAAATAACTCCACAAATTTTAATCCGTTGCAATATAATTGATGTTTATTGCATACTACATTACAATGGTAAAAGTAAAGAGAAAATAATCTAATGGAACAAAAGACAGAGATTATTAAATACATTTAATAAAACAATAAATTTAAATATTTTAGATATTTCTTAGCTAAATATTTTAAATATTGTGTAAAAACAAGCAAGTTCTACTTGTATCTATACACTTTTTCCCCAACATAAACTTTCTTTCAAATAACATTTTTTAAATGTTTTGAAAGTTAAAAGATTAAAAATTAAATAAACTAAATCTATGCACAATAATCTCTCCAGGTCGCTGTCCTCAGCAGTAAATATACATGGAACACTTTTAAACAAATGTTATTGAAAGGAAAATTATTAAACCATTATGGTAAATGGAGTTTAAAATTACCTTTTTAAATAAAAAGTTGAAGGTTTTATTACGATAAATTGTTGGTTATTGTATGGGTTTTGGCCAGATTGGGTAGAAATACATGAGCATAGGAAAATTGAGATCTGTTTAAAAAGATTTAACCTACAGCACAATATTTCAGTACATTTACTGTAAAACTTTAAGGCCGAACATTTATCTTAGAGATTTAAGACATTTTAAGACTTTTTATGACCCAGCAGAAACACTGTTGGCCACAGATCTCCTTGTAATACTAATGTCATGTTAAAATACCAACAGTAAACTAATTTATGACCTCTCACTAATGATTATTCTTAGCACAACCTTATAGTCTAAAGCAGTGGTACTCAAACATTTTTCATCAAGTACCACCATAAAGTCCAGTATTGAAATACAGTAGCCTAGTAGGCCCAGCAAAGCAGCTACAGCTCTGCACAGTTCAAAAAGGTGGTAAATTAATTCCTATTATTAAGAATATTTTTATGATCAGCCGCTTTAAACATTATAAATAGTTTGAACATTAACACTGCACTGTCCTTATATTTAATTAAACAAACAAACAAAATAAAACGTCAACATTTAAATTAAAATGTGCTTTTAAAAGGTAATTGAAAAAGGTAGGCTACAGTTTTTAAAAAGTCCTGTACTTAAATGTAACATATAAACTTATAATTCTATTCATCAAAACCTGGAAATGTTGCTTGGACCTCATAAATATAGGCTATATGTCATCATATTCGTATGTGAACCATTTTTGATAAATTTTAAAATACATGTAAAAAATAAATGTTTGATAAATTGTTCAAATATTTGTGTCTGTCTAGAGAGTGTTGTGCACGCCATGATTTTATATAAAATTCACTTTAATGTGTGATTTGACTAAAAAGTAAACGAATATTTTCTCAATTCAAATGAGTAGCATTTGAACTGTATTCCATACCTCACCACTTAACAAGCAGTTTGTAAAGGCTAAATATACATTAATAATAAAGTATTACACAGGTAATTTATTACATTACAGTAATAAAAGCAGGGAATTTGCATAAAGATAAAGAAAATAATTATATTTTTTTACCTATATGAGCAATTTCAAGCATGATTTTTAATTCTTGGACTGACTCATGTAGGGTATACATATGATGCTGTTGGTGTACTTACAAATCCACTGGTCATAATACGAAACAGTCCTTTTAAAGACTCCATATCTTTGTTAGTGAACAGAAACTGCACCATACGAGAGTTCCTGAACAGAGGGCCTAGAGTGGTCTATAGAGAGACAAGACAGAGAGAACGTTTCATTAATAAAACATAAGAGCAGATGTTTAACAAACCACAATTCAGAATGACCACAAGAAGAAGAAATAAGCAAGAATGCCAGAGTTTAAAGTCGGTGGGAGACTTAGGAAATTAACCTATTTTACAGTACAAAGAACAATTTAAGGTTTTAAATTGTATAAAGAATATATTCTATACATGAACATATTTAATTTCACACTGTGTTTAGAATATTTTGAGTATAATATTTAAAAAAAAATAGAAGGATAAGATCAGGGGAAAGCAGGAGAGGATGATGGAGGAAAGAGAATGAGAAGAAAAAGAAGGAGCAAATGAGAAAGAAGAGGATGATCAAGACATAGAGGATAGGAGACGATAATTAATCATGAGGGGAAGCTGATGATACTATGAGCAGAAAGAGGAGGAGGAAAAGATTGAAGAGGAGGAGAAAACACAAGAGAGCAAAAACCATGTTGGAAAGTGGAGAGATGATCATTAGGTAAAAAAAAGGAAGGGAGAGAGCAAAAGGCTGAAATAAAAAGATGACGTTATGATTGAGGGAGAAGAGATGATGATTATGGCGTAGAATAAAAGTATGGGAGGGGAAGGAGGGAAGGATGGTAGGGAGAAAGGAAGGAAGTAAGGAAGGAGAGAAAAAGGACATAAGAAAGAAAGAAAGAAAGAAAGAAAGAAAGAAAGACAGAAAGAAAGAAAGAAAGAAAGAAAGAAAGAAAGAAAGAAAGAAAGAAAGAAAGAAAGAAAGAAAGAAAGAAAGAAAGAAAGATCGATCTAGAATAGGAGGATAAAGAAAAAGATGTGGTGGCAGTTAAGGGAAAGGAGGCGTAGATGGTGTAGAAAAGTAAGAGAGGAGAAGACTGTATTAGTGAAAGAGAAAAGGATGATGAAGAAAGAGGAGGAGAAAGGAGAGAATAATAGATAATAAGAAAAAGAAGGAAAATATAGGGTTTTGGAGGAGGAGAATGAAGATAAGATGGAAAGGTTAAAAACAAATGATAAAGAAATTTAAAAAAGGAGCGTATGAATTTTAAAAAGGAGAAAAAAATAAGTAAGAGGACAAAAGAGAAATCGATAATCAAGAAAAAAGAGGGGATAACCGGGTAGAGAAAGAAAGAAAACCGAAGAAAGAAAAGCAGAAGAAAAATACAGGTGGATAAGACCAAAGGGGGAAAATGAATAGAATAAAAAAATAAGAGAAGACAGATGAAGGTGGATAAGATTATATAAAAAAAGAAAGAAAAAAAACAGATAAAGTAAAAGGAGGAGAATGAAGAATAAGGGGTGGATCACAGCAAACACGCTTTCCCGTTCTAAAAATTGCGAGGCGCACCACAAACCGTCTTTTTAGTTGACAAGAAAAAAAGAAGTGCGCTGCACTTTTTGTTACTAGGCAATGACTGACTCATCTGTGTATTGTGCGAGATGCTGCTGTTGATATTAACATAATTTTAATATTTAATAATATTGTGATTTTTAACACTTGTAAAGTCATATAGCTCAAGATAACTCAAAACAGCAACCACAAGTCTCTCCTCCATCTTCAAAAACGACTGTAGTTTTCTTGACAACACAAACACTGCTGTCACTTTAATGGAAACCCTGCCTCTGCTTTCATTTGATTAAAGAATGAAACAGACCTGACTGACGTAACGCTCAGAGTTGACTTTTTTCAACTGTGAGCGCACAGCTAGCAACAAAAAAAATGTGAAGTGCGCAGGGAACATAAGCAGCGTGCAAAATGCCCGCAGCCGTTAGTAAATCATTCAAAAAGGCACCTCTCAATGCAAAAACCCTGTTCGGTGTGTTCAGCAAAATGAAAATACAAGGTGGAGAATAAGAAGTTTAAAAGCATAAAGGTAGAGAGGACAATGAAGAAACAGGAAGATGTCGGAAGGTGGAAAAGTTGAAGGAGGATGTAAAGGACAAGAAAAAGATGAGGGAAGGAAGAAAGATGGAATGACTATTGATATTTACCAGGAGCTGTTGAGGGATGAGCTGCATGATCAGCTTCTGTGGCCACTGGTCTGTGTTTCTGAAACAAAAGAATGGGTAAAACATTTGGCTTAATCCTCTCTGTGCATTCTTAGCTTTGACTGCACATTATGCAAATCTGGGTCAAATGGGAGTCACTCACAGATTCTCTCCTTGGCTGACTTGGACCTGGCAGGGCAGGGAGCGTGTAAGTTTTGTGTTGGAGTCCATGGAGGAGGCCTTGGGCTTCTGCGGTGATTGATGGAGACAGAGGGAGAGGTGACAGGGGGAGGGAAAAAAGGAGAGGCAGAATAAGATGAAGAGGTTAACATACACAGTAAAAAGAGCCGGCTGGCAGAGATGAATGGTGCGGCTTCAGGCGAGAGGTCTCGCTGAAATATACAACCTGTGTGAGCAACTTCCAGAACAAGAACGATGACACTCACAACCAAACAGCAGCAACACTATTTTGTCAATCAAAAATAGCGCAGTCAATGAGGAAAAAAAAACCACCACCTTCTCTATTTGTAATTTTTAAAAATGATCTCATGACCCCTGCTGTTTTGAAGCATATTCATACCTTCCAGCAGGGAAACGTGTCTGATTAAACAAATTTTCAGGGCTTCATTTCGACAGACTTGTTGACGGAGTAATTATTATTTTTTGACATAAAAATCTCCTGTGCTCACCAAGGCTAAATTTATTTGAAAGATTTAAAAACACTATTAAAACAACATCATAACTTATAAAACTTTTGTTTCTATTGCAACTTTTATAATGAAGAGTGCCCCCCCCCCCACCCTCCACCCCCTTAGGTCCAGAATTTGTCCCACTCATGAGCACATTTGTTCTATTTTTACTCCTATGCCATCATGAATTATGAAAATAAACTATCAAAGAACACTTTAAGTCCAACCTGAATGCTGGTGTTGGCTGTCGCTTCGGTGTGACTGACTAATAAATGACAATAGGCTAGTTTTAATTAAAAACTTTAACAGTTTCCTTTTTTTCTAATGATATACATGATATGCACAGCCATGTCACCCTGCAGCCCAAGACCGGTTACTCACTGAAGCTAAGCAGGGCTGAGCCTGGTCAGTACCTGGATGGGAGACCACTAGGGAACACTAGGTTGCTGTTAAAAGTGGTGTTAGTGAGGCCAGTAGGAGGCGCTCAACCTGTGGTCTGTGTGAGTCCTAATGACCCAGTAAAAGTGAAGGGGACACTACACTGTCAGTGGGCGCCGTCTTTCGGATGAGACGTTAAACCGAGGTCCTGACTCTTTGTGGTCATTAAAAATCCCATGGCACTTCTCGTGAAAGAGCGGGGGTTTAACCCTGGTGTCCTGGCCAAAGTCCCTCTATCGGCCCTTACGATCATGGCCTCTCAATCATCCCCTTCCACTGAATTGGCTCTATCACTGTCTCTCCACTCCACCAATAGCTGGTGTGTGGTGAGCGCACTGGCGCCATTGTCCTGTGGCAGCCGTCGCATCATCCAAGTGGATGCTGCACACTGGTGGTGGTGTGGAGAGACCCCCCCTCATGATTGTGAAGCGCTTTGGGTGAATGGCCATACACAATAAATGCGCTATATAAATTCACATTACATTACATGTATATATATATATATATATATAAATAAATATTTCCCAAATTATGTTTAACAGAGCAATGAATTTTAACAGTTTTTCCTCTAATATTTTTTTCTTCTGGAGAAAGTTTTTTTTATTTTTATTTTGGCTAGAATATAAGCAGGTTTAAATATGAATATGAAATATGAAACCCATTTTAAGGTCTATAATATTAGTCCCCTTGAGCAATATATATTTTTTATTGTCTGCAGAAGAAACTACTGTTATACAATGACCTGCCTAATTACACTAAATCACTCTTTGAATCTGAATGTATGTACTTTGAAAAATATCTAGTCAAATATTATTTGCTGTCATAATGACAAAGATAAATTAAATTAGTTATTAGAAATGAGTTATTAAAACTATTATGTTCAGAAATCTTCATCCATTAAACAGAAATTGTGGAGGAAAAGGGCTACTAATATTCAGGGGGGTTAATAATTCTGAGTTCAACTGCATACAGGTATTTTCCACTCGGCAAAGGAAAGAAAAATAAATACAATAGAATAAAAATATGACACAAATTTTGCTGTAAGCATCTTAAGAAAAACACTTTAGCTACAAAAGTCTTTCAGTCAAGAGCAGCAGAGGCATGTTCTCCATTTGTTGTTTGATTTATTATCATAAAAACAGGCGGCAGAAGG
This sequence comes from Danio rerio, assembly GCF_052040795.2. Lineage (NCBI taxonomy): Eukaryota > Metazoa > Chordata > Actinopteri > Cypriniformes > Danionidae > Danio > Danio rerio. Next base: position 29,967,781 of record NC_141023.1, read on the forward strand.
ATTATAGCACGCTGTCTCTTTAATCGTTTCTCTTTCGCGGCTTTTGATTCTCAACTCGTTTGTTTATTACACAAATGAGGGTTAATATGAATTATCACTAAACGCTGCGTTTGGACACCTATTTGACCATTAAAGCGCTCACGTTAAGATGACTTCAGATGTGTGCGCTGACTGCGCTCTGCTCGTCTCAGTGTGCGAATGAGACCTAATGCTGACAGCATGCTTCTGTTCTTTGCGCACGCCGTCTTTCGCGCTTTTAAGAGCAACACGTGTACAACTAGAAAGGGGGCGGTAAATGATGCAATAATCGTTTATCTCGATTAATGGTTTTTCATAATCGTTAGAAGCCAAAATCGAAATTTCTGAAACAATCAAAATTTTTGGATTTTTGATTAATTGCACAGCCCTAATATATATATATATATATATATATATATATATATATATATATATATATATATATATATATATATATATGTATATATATATATATATATATATATTTACAGTTATTTTAACTTAAAATAGCAGCCAACAAAAGTTAAATAATGACAATAATAAACATTATTAATACCTGGGCACCAACAACTGGTGATCATAACAGAACATGACATTAGAGAAGTGTTTCTCAACCACGTTCCAGGAGGACCACTGGCTCTGCACATTTTTCTAGCTCAGTCTCATTTCAGAGGCTGCATCCTCCGAAGGATGCAAACTTTTAAGGTAAGTCCTTCAAAGTCCACACAAGCCGAAGCGAGCATTTTGAAATGAGATGATCTAGCCTACAAAGGACAGATCTCGCCACCTAGCAACCACAGCAGCCGATAATAAGCGGTAATAAAATTTGTAACGACTTTTTTCAAAGTGATTTTAAAACTTATTTCAAGCGATCTGAAGGCAAAGGTTTACAGAAGCTGAAAATACATTTCCTTTGATCCATAAATGTACACAAAATTGTAATCTGTCTCTAAAATCACTTTTTAGAAGAATGTGTCATACTCTTTTGTTTTTTTATATGCATTTAGATATCCAAGTTATATAAAGCCTAATTTTTATACATTTAATCCGGAGTTTTCTTTTTAAAAACGTGCTGCCGTTGTCAGCGTGCAAGGAATCTTGGGATGTTCGTGGTCGCGAAGGATCCACTGGTTGTATCCTACATTACCTGGCAAACGAAGACGTATTTTGAGGCTGCATTCAAAAGAGCCTTTAAATTTTAAGAAAAATTTATAAAAATGAGACTGCCTTCATCAGGCCGAGATGACGCAGCGCCCTTCGATTGCATCCTTAAGAAGATGCAGCCTCTGAAACGAGACACAGCTCATGTCTCCTAAACTAAACACACCTGATTCAGATTATCAGCTCATTAGCAAAGACTAAAAGACCTGTAATGGCTGTAACAGACAAAGGAGGCATTTAAAACATGCGATGTTTGGTAGTCCTCCAAGAACGTGGTTGAGAAACATTGTATTAAAGGATGTCCTGAAGGATCATTTGAAACTGGAAATTCAACCCTGAATCAGGGATTAAAATGACAATTTAAAATACATCCAAGTAGAAAACCTTTTGTTTTTAATAGAACTTTATAATCTGTATTTTTCATCCAGATGTCTTTTAAAAACCCATGTAGAAGCCATAGTTATTATGATTTTTGAACATAATTACTACAAACCACTTTACAGTATCACTTCAAACGGACAGTGTAGAGAAAACACAGGGCTCATCTGCAGACTAAAAGAGTTGTGGCACAGAATTACTATTGATTTAATTTACACAGCTCAGCCTGGCAGTGTTTGTGTTTGCGAATAGTGTGCGGTGAGCTGTGTGAACTCATCATCCAGATGGTGACTCGGCGACAGGCCTCGGCATTGAAGCGTTCCTCCGTGCTTGATGAGCTGGCATGTTATTGACCAGATTGTCATAATGACCACAGCATATACGCCAGTGCTTTTGTTTCCCGATCATTTGTGTTGACCCATTGTCAAAGCCAAACACTTCAATGGCGCGATAGTGTGTTTGAGAACATTCACCGCTGAGACACCCCCAAGAGCTGATCTTGTGGCCATTGCCGGAATGGTCAATAGAGTTTCATTAAATTTAAAGAGAGGATGTCTCACATAAATCAAACAGAAATCAAGAAACATCATTGATCCCATTACAGTCTGTGCAAATGGCAAAATACCCTCGGGTCACCTAACAATACATCAATGAAGGACGACTAGATAGCTTTAGCAGATTCGGTCTCGGGGAGCAAATTAATCTAAGGTCTACACACAAAAACAAGATTTAATCTGGGTTGAGGGTTAAAAGGTCTTTCAGACAGATTAATTGAGAACCCAATTAGGTCTCATTTTTCAGTACTAAACAAAAAACACCTAGCTGGCACAAGCAGGTAGTGTGTAAGACACTGCTGACGCAAAACAGACATATTCTCATACTTTACAATGTTTTTTTAAGTATTATTTAGATACTATTAAAGTACTGTGTTGTAGTTTTAGCTTGAACATTTTTGCAAAGTAGCATGTTTTATCAGAAAAAAAGATCACAATATTTTTTTAAACATAAATGCAATTTTATTACTAAATTACTTGTGATTTATATGTCTACAAAAACATTCAGATTTGCGTTTAGTAAAGAGTAATGAAGAGTAAATGGATTTTTGAAAGTAACTTCAAACGAAAATTACACAATAACATGTTATTACATTATAATTAAATAACTGTGGCAAATACAATTTGTCAAGACCACTAGAAAAAATACAATGGAAATAAAATGTATACTATATTTAAATGTGTATATATATCGTACATAATTTGGATTCATTCTGGGGCTGCACAATATATCATTTGAGCATTGATATCGCAACGTGTGCGTCCGCAATAACAACATCACATAGTTATGCAATGTTAAGTTTGGATTATAGACCCAAATCCAGAGTTCAAAACACATGAGATTTGTGGAGTCACTGCAAATCCTGATCATTATAGAATGAAAGTTTAGCATTTTCATGATGTTTTTAAACTCTATGTGAACATTTTTTTAAGTTTAAAGCAGATTAAGAGACCATAAAGATGTTTAAAAATAGAAACATTTTATTGAATTGTTAATGTGACTATACAATGCTCTTTTACATTTGATTATTATTACTATTTCTGTACCGGAATACTGTTTGACTCCCCCAGAAAATCATGAAGTGTTGTTTGTTTCACTTTATATACACACACACACACATATATATATATATATTTACTTTTTATTATTATATTTTTTTTAGGGATGTACTGATATGGATTTGGCCGATAACTCTTAAGTTTGGAGACCGATAACTGATATACTAGCCGATAAAAATAATATTTCAAAATGAAAATATATCGTGCATTCCTAATTTTAATGTTTATTATATGTATACCATAATTTACATAAATATTTATTTACATTTCACTCCTATACAAAATCTTCCCGATCAATCTAAAGCAATGATTTCCAAGCTTCTGTCTTGCCACACTACCCCATAGCCTAGACATATGAAGAATACAGAAGACTGTTGTCATATGTACTAACCAGCCAGAACTTTTCCGAAATTCATGCAGCTCACTTAGGGTGCTTTCACACCTGTGAATCGATTCAGTTGTTCCAAAACAGAGATTACAAATGTTACATTGTTGCTCTTTGCTCTTGGTGCGATTCGCTTTCACACTGCAAAGTTTCTAATCAGACCAAAAGAGCTAAAACAAGTCACGTGCGAGTAAACTCTCCTCACATTGGTCAGAGTGTCAGGGTTTATTTTGCAGAGTCCCGCTCAGATGTCAGGAGAGGTGATGGTTTGGTGGAGTTTGACAAGGCGCGACGTGTCTGAAGAGTCAAGAGAGATGCCGTGGGGAGGGGTGAGAAGGGTGCGCGACGTAACCTATTTGAGGGCCGGGAGGGAGACGCGAGATTAGCGGGAGATTATCATTCGTTTGCGGGCATCCGGAGGCTCGCGAAACTTCCCGCCCTACTCATAATTCTCTCTTCATATAGCTGTATGCCTATTACATATCTATAAAACACTGTGATATAACCGCGCTCGGATCGCTTTCTCACTGCGAACGATCCACTCCAGAGTTCCTTTCAATCAAGCCGAGACCCTTCATTCAAGCGATCACGGAGCGATTGATTTGGCGCGGATCCGAGAGCGATTGGTGGTTTCACATATGCCAAACGAACCGCGCTAACTGGGCAATCGAGACAGGTTACAAAACAAAAATGTAGGTGTGAAAACACCCTTAATGTTGCTGTAGGCCTCAACAGCCTCCCTGACCAGTTTTCCTTTCAGCAATTTTGGAGAAACGTCCAGTTCTTGCTAATGTCACTGTTGTGCCATATTTTCTTCACTGTGTTCCATGGTATATCTAATGCCTTGTAATAAATATGTGCATATCCTTTCCTTGTCTAAATACATTTTAACAGTGGAAATGACTTATGGAGCATTGATTCTGCTTTTAGATGCAACTAACCAAAATAGGAGAAAAGTTCCTTTGTGATTAATCAGAAGCACTTTACATGATGGCATAAGGTGAGTTTGAATGTGATTTCGCACAATCCCCAAATATACGAAGGTGTGCACATTAATGCAACCACATAATTTTAGTTTTCAAAACAATAGGTTACATTAAACATAGAAGTAGTTTAGCTTGTTCTCATGTTTTAAATCAGCTGTCATGGTTCGGTTCATGCACTCAGATGGCAAAAAAAGTTAGGTCACATGTGCCAATCATTGGAGTTAAGCCTAGGTCACACTGCACTTTTCGTCCCATAGACTTCTATTCATATGCATGCAAATGCGGCAGACCGGAAACGCAAGCTTGTGCAACAAGTTTAGCATGTCTCTGAGTTCCAAAAGCTTGGTGAACTCTGACCTGCGAAATCACATTACATGTCTGCTTGAGACCAACAGAAGATCAACAGGACCTCTCAGTACAGAAATTAAAAATATGCAGCAATTGCTAACTTTTTTAATGTCTTATCTTTTTTCTGTTTTTGCATGCTCAAACTCTAGTGTGACTGCAGCTTTAGGCAGAAAAAGACACAGCAGTGACACATCTGAGAATGTTATTCACAAAGAACATAACTTTGTGACTAAAATCGCCAGACAAAACGTTCAGGAATGGCTTTTAAAAAAGTTATTTTTAAATTTAAGAGAAAAGTTTTGCAGACATGTTTGTAATGATAAAAGACAATAGTAAAACCAGTAGTAAACCATATATTCCTGATTAATCGAAGTAATCAAAGTTCTAGTTCACTTCTATTCCTATTCAACTACAATGTCCTTAGAAAAAATACTATGTTCTCTTGAACAAATAAGCTGCCTTTTAAAATGTTTTCTACCTCACAAAAATCAGATTTTTTTTTTCAATACTACCATGACATCATCAATATCATTTTCTTACCTCCTGCCATTCTAGAACTCCACTCCATGCCACAACCTTGTTGGCAACACCTTGCTGTGCCCCAGGCGGAGGTGCAGGTACAGCAGCCTGAAAGAAGAATGAGACCCATCACATCAAAAGCGAAAAAGATAATGTAGGATTCTGTTTATTAAAAGTAAATGATGCAGTTGTGACAAGTGACAATTTGTATCTGTAGAAGCATACAATATTTATTCATGATAATATTGTAAAAGTTGTTTGAATAATCAACTCTGAAAACTGGACTGACACAGTTTCAGTTTACTAGAACTTCTATGTTAAGCTGCTTTGACACAATCTACATTGTAAATCTAATTGTAATCCATTGTAATCTCATTATAAATTAAAATAAATAATGTGTGTCAACACACACACACACAAATCCATCCAAAAGCATTCAATATAAAATAAAATATGCATAAAATTTGAATTGCGAAACCAAAAATATCCCTGAATGTATTGTTTGGATAATTTTTTTTTAAGGTCATTAATTGCATCACAAAAGCAAGAGATCTATTTTTATGATACTAAGTTTTAAAAACTGTCTAGTTAATACTAAAAGAATCACATTTGACACAAAGTTAGATATATATATATATATATATATATATATATATATATATATATATATATATATATATATATATATATATATATATTCCTGTTTCAAACAAAGTATTAATTATCAAAATCTATTTTGGAAACCATCATTTAAAAAAAGAAAAACAATCACTTGCTTTGTTTCTAAATGAATCATCTGCTTTGAACTAAACAGCTACATAAACAATTCAGTACATGACTCATTAATACTGAGACTTGATGCCAGTTACTGTTCATTTTAATGTCACGTTTAAATATCCATGACAGGTGTAAAACCTTTGAATGCAATATTACACGCCATTATGGGGATGCAGACAGAAATAAGAATAATGGCATTGTCAAAAAGTCTTGAAAGCGTCATGTTTACATTTTGCATTTCATTTAGTGATTTTTTTTTATTTTATGTTGGACCTGTAATCATTTGTTTTTGAAAAGTTTTTATTTATTTTATATTTCTACTTTTAATCAAACATAAATCCGGAAGTTCTAAATACATCACATATGACACAGTATATTCATCAAAAATAGAAACAGAAATGTGCTCTATATACATACATGCATACACAATGTATGTCAAATTTTGCTTGCTATGAATAAATTGTCAAAATACGACCAAAAAATAGTCAAAATATGACAAAAATCTCAAGTCAAGATGTTAGTCATCTTGTATCATTATCAAGATATGAGATGACTTATATCGTGATATGAGATTTTTGTCATGTCGCCCAGCACTATTTGTATCCTTATGGCAATAGTTATCATCTTTGGTGAGAATGGGCCTTAAAAATCTAAATGAGGCAGTATCCACAAAAATACTTTTCTCAAGTCTGACCATGCCAGGCTGTGTTGGCGGCGGCGTCTGCTGATTGTTGGGCTGCTGCTGAGAAGCTTGAGGAGGCTGTTGGTTTACTGCAGGCAGGCCTGGTTGTGGGACTTGTGTCTGCTGCTGTGGCTGCTGAGGTGGAACCTGCTGCTGCGTCAACACTGGCGGTGACACTGTGGTAACTGTAGACAGGCTGGGTTTACCTCCTGGTGGGAGAACCGGTGATTGACTGAAGGGAGGAGTCGATATTTGACCAACTGCAAACAAAACAAAAAAATAACTCAGCAAATAGTGTTTTGAGTACAGAAAATGAATGAAACAGGAACACAGAGGAAGATCCTGAAGGACAGACACGCATTATGACTCACATCTATTCTTCTGTTGCTGATTGGCGGCTTCTTCTAGTGCCTTCTGTGCTGCATCATGTGCCGCGTGTAGAGAGACATTCTATGGGATGAGTGAGTGAATGTTTATGTGTGTGCAACAGAAAGACAACATTGATGAGGTTTCATCAGCCTCATTTGAAAACAATAGAAGATCTTTCCACAAAATTCAAAAGCATTCGTGCACATCTCATCTGCCACTTAGATCTATTCAAATGAGATTAGAAGAGCAGTTTGTCTTAATATAAGCATTCAAAATGAGGCTCTGTATTCTGAAAATTACCAATAATGTGCCTCTAATTAGGCACAGAAAGGCTCAGAATAAGCAGAGCGAGTTTAGCCTGTTATGGAGAGGAGGGCTTTGATTACTCTGCATCACTGAAGCAATAAGACAGACATGCTGCAAAATTAACCTTTTACCTCACCTGCCAATGGTAAGTGAACTAAGACAATTTATTGCTCATTAAAACTGCATATATTTTCCTTGTCCCTATTTTCCCTTGCTGTCCCCATTTTACCTGTGGAAAACAGTGTACAGTGGTGTGACCATCACTCATGACTTTGTTCCTATCGATCTATCTATCTATCTATCTATCTATCTATCTATCTATCTATCTATCTATCTATCTATCTATCTATCTATCTATCTATCTATCTATCTATCTATCTGTCTGTCTGTCTGTCTGTCTGTCTGTCTGTCTGTCTGTCTGTCTGTCTGTCTGTCTGTCTGTCTGTCTGTCTGTCTGTCTGTCTGTCTGTCTGTTTGTCTATTTATCTATCTATCTATCATGACTTTGTTCCCATCCATCCATTCATCCATCACTCATGACTTTGTTCCCATCCATCCATCCATCCTTCCATCCATCCCGAATCTGGTTTTACTCAAAACTTTGTTTCTATAAACATCCATCCATCCATCCATCCAACCATTTATCAATCTATCTTTTGCATTTGGTATCATTCTTGTGAGTGTGTAATAATTTTTGACTTTTTAGTGTGTGTGTTTTTGCGTCATACATTAACTATAAAATGAAACCTGCTTAACAATTATGCTCATCTGAATCCAAGGCATTTTTCAATTAATAGTACGCATTAAGATGTATGTGATATGGTATGTACAGTTTGCTTTGGAAAAAATGTTTTAGAGCTATAAATAGTAAGGCTATTTAAATGTGTTAATTAGATTTATTAATCATGCGTAACAAAACACATTAAAACATTTTAATACATTGCTCTGGCCACTCATTATGTGCTTCGCTGTACTATAGAAAAGGGATTCTGTGGGCTGTTGGTTAATAGAGAGCCTTAGTGATCCTCCAGGAGGACTGTGAGATGGCTTTATATTAATTTTTAAATTATATTTTATTTGTTTAATTTGATTATAAATGCATTCATTTAAAATAATAAAAGTGTGGCCTCTAGTGTTCTGTAATTGAGTTCATTGCATCGAGCCTCATTTACTGTAAAATAAAGACTTAAAAGTGCCTCAAAACTCCCAACCTCTGCACACAGACAGGGCTATTCAATTAGTTTGTCATGGGGGACGGTTCATGAAAAGCATCCCAAATGAAGGGCAGGAGAGATATGACTTGCTATATGAATTAGGGCTGCACGATATATCGTTTCAGCATCTAAATCGCGATGTGCGCATCCGCGATAGTCACATCGCAGGAGGGTGCGATGCAAAAAAAAAAAAAAAAAAAAATTATATATATATTATGGGTGGAGCCGAACCGGAATACGGTATTCGGAAAAGCAGGAATAGCGTGTTTTTACGAATACTTATTTCAAACAATACTTGATAAATTATTTGTATTTGGGAACAAGAAAAACATTATATCAAAAAGCTGCGTTTCCTCATGAGACCGCACTGCATGCCCGCGTGAGTGAGTGAGTTAGTGAGTGAGACGTTCAGGAGTCGGTGGGCGGGGTGGGGCCGGGGTAAGGAGACTGAGCAGGCTGCTTCTCTATACAGCAACAAAGAAGGCTTGGCAGAGCGAAAAATACTTTTCTGCATTACTATTTTTGTTTATTTTATCATACTAAAATAACACGTGACAGAAGTTCACTCAAAAGTGAAAGTTCTTTCTGTTATTTACTAACACTCCCGTCATTCCTACTACTTTCAGAACATAAATTTTGATATTTTACCATATGAGAATGCAATGCAGTTATGAAAATTAAGAAATTAAAGCAATACAGAGATCTGGTCCCCGCGTCAGGTCAGGGTGCACCTGTAACCTTAAAAACGCAGACGCGGCGGAGGCGCACTAAACTCACACGGGAAAGAACTGGGCATTCAATTTATGTTTTAGTGAAATAATTATTTAAATACAGCTCTTTTGATCTCTAAAGGGGAAAATAGCAAAAGAAATTTGTCGTTAAATTAATTTTAGCAAAGACGCAACTGCCTGTCATTTTCACATTCGTTTTTCAGTTAGGGATTTGGTCTATTAGAGTAACCTAATAAAATTGTTTTGTTGAACATTGTAGTCTACACAATAATCGATATTATAATTTATTAAATACATTAGCTATTATTAAAACTAAACTATACAATTGATAAAACAAAACCCTTTTTAATGTTTGCTTTCATTTTGACACCGCTAACAGTTGTAATAAGAAACATCACATTATGCAGAAGCATGCAGTCTCAAGTTAAAAACACCTTTTGAGTTTAAAGATGATCAGCCTGCCAAGTCAAGTTTACAGTGTCATAAATGAAATGGGTAGCATGAGTAAAGGGGATTTGCCCAGCACACAACCTCATGCGCTGCAGGTAGGCTGAATGATAATCTTTAAAAATATATAGGCTATGCAATACAAAACTTTAAACATTTATTTATTTTTTAATGAAAAGAAAAGAAATCAGGAGAGTAAAATATAATTTAAACCACTGGTCTGGCGCTGATACTTTATTGTTTGTATCCAGAAGAAGGGGAAAAAAGCACGTGAAAACCTGGCTGGGGAGACGGCGATAACATATCAGTTCTTCAGCAAAGATCACATCATTGTGATGCGTTTATCATACAACGCAGTTCGTGTTTATAATCATTAATATTAACTAGGATTAATTCTCTCTCTAGACTTAGTTTTAGGGCTTGTTCTTGTCGGCGCAATATAGCCTCGGCTTATTGCACGTACGAATCCGATTGTGAAGAATGATTAAGCGCTTGCATTTTTTATTGGATCCTTTTCGCAAGTTATTCATTGTTTTGTTTTTTAAGTGGTGCGAACATTATTTACTGACAAACATGTTCCTCGATCTCGTACATCAACAAATAATGTAGCCTACTTAAGTTAATTTACCTTTTATGTAAAAATTAAGGAATAACCGAATTTAATATTAATAAATAAAACATCCGTATAAACGTACATGTTTATTTTTGAACTTTCGTTAATAAAACAACACAAAACTGTTTATAAATATTGTAGTTAAATATTACATTACTTTAACTGCTTGAAACTGTATAATAATAACAATTTAACGTTACATTTTTAAGAACTTAACAAAAATTCTAAATGGCACTTTATTAATCAGTGTAATAATAATATAAATATTAATAATTATACGTAAAAAGAAAATATTAACCTAGTAACAATATAAGTCAGATGTTTAAAAAAACAGCGTAGTTTCTCTCCACCTTTTGTAGTCATATTTTTAATTATTTGCCAGAAAAACTAACATGTTGACTTTCTCCGGTTTAAGTGAAGAATGGGGTTATAATGTTTCCAGCAATACACTGTCAGACGGTGTGCTTGTAGCGAAAAATGCACAGACAGGCTACTTTTTCACAACCATGCGATAGAGGGCTTCTGCTTCTGTTCCGCCGCCCGCATTTCTCGCAACGCAGGTTTCTCTACGCTGCGGAGCGGCGCGTTCTTAACTAGTTACCAAATAGCCTATGCTCAATTTCTCGTCAATGTCTTCCATTTATCACTTTCTCTTTTGTATCTGGCCATTTTTGCAAATGCCTCTGCCATGCCTGGCTGAGCTGGGCTTCTGCGTTTAGAAGACAGGAGTTGATTAAGCCTACATGGCTTTTTTCCCTCGCCGTCAATCGCCACTAGCTTGCATGGTTCGGGACCCGTGGATCTGCGTATCGATGGATTTGCTCCTCAGTGTTTGGACTCTCAGCACTCAGCAGTGAATATTAAAACACACTTTACTTAAAACCCCCATACAAAAAGCTTAATGTACTTTAAGCTTAATTTAAGCTTAAAGCTTAAATGTTATATTCTAACAGATATGTAATACTTGGCAACATAACAGTAATTTGTGTTTTAAAGTGCGTGACGTCACGTACTACGGCCGGTGGCAATGGACAACCGAGGTGGCAATGACCACCGGGGTGACGCGGTTATGGTGACCGTCACAGCCCTAGTTTTAAGTATATATATATATATATATATATATATATATATATATATATATATATATATATAAAATATCGCAATATATATCGCAGAGGAAAAAAATATCGCAATGTCAATTTTTTCCAATATCGTGCAGCCCTAATATGAATGATAACACAACTACATATAAAAGCCCATATGCTGCATTTTCCCTTAAGACACCCATGTTGGCTTTTTCTACATTAAAATGTTAATGTATTACATTTTGAAACAACATAATATCAGTGCATTGTACAATAGATTTTTTTTTATTTTTTACAAACATTCAAATGTTGTATTTCAGAGCACAACAAAAGCAGTGCATTGCTGAAGTAGGCTTTTTCTACATTCAGACACATTCATATTATATTTTTTGAACTGCATAACAATTAGGGATGCAACAATTATAGATTTTGGTTGTACGATTATATAGTCTGAAGAATAATCATGGTTTCACGGTTATCCCGTCTAATGTAAATTCAAGCTTTATATTAGGTAAGTAGCTATTTAGACTGTTGTTATCATCTGTGTCCATGCATAACATTATCATTTTATTAATAATTCATCTAACATATCTTTTGTTTAAATTACACTAAATGGCAAGCACAATTCTCACCATGAGATGTTTTCTACTGCGTGCGCCCGAAAAGACACAAGCTCGTTGCTCCGCTTGTGCGCGCATATTGTCATATATACTTACATTAGAAAAACAAACAAAACAAACTTGCAAGCGGAAAAGACGTGATATGGGAACAGCCGCTGCAATAGTTAATCCGGTGTGCGTGCATACTAGCCTCGGTTTACATGCTTGGAACTTTAAACTAAATTTATTTTGATGACTTGGTCCCACTATTTGGAGGGCCGGAACAAATTGCCTCAGGGGCCGGGTTCAGCCCGCGGGCCACCAATTCAATAGCCCTGACCTAGGCCTAAATCTTTCAGTTGTTTAAAGAAAACAATCACTCTAATATAAAGGTAAAGAGAGTTAAAGAATGAAATAATGAGCTTGTGCAAACCTAATGCATGATGCCTAGTCTCTGTGTTTACTTATTTATTTTTGTAAAATAGAAAACAAATATTAATCAGTCTAGTAAAAAGTGACAGGTTTAGTGGTCTTTTAACATCTCCCATGTACTCAAGTTTGGTATGGCAGATTTTTGACTAGTAAACAATTTTGTGACCTGATAAATGATTAAATCATTTATGTAATTTATAATTAATGATTTGTTAATCAAGTTTAAATTTCCCTTGCAAAATAAAAGTAGTAATTTGGAAAATGTCTTTAATTAAAATTTTGATTAGCTGATGTGCAGATGTTTGAGTTTAAACTCAGTCAATAAACTGCCTGCTGTATTCTTTGTTTCATATATTTATATGATTTTATTAGAAAGTGGAAAATGTAGCTTTTTTATAAGTTTTTTTCTGGTTATAAAAGGTCATGTTGGTGAACTGAGTACGTCACAAATGTCGTTATTTGGTTTTGTTAATGTGTTCCTCATTTAATACAGTCAATCTGCACTATCATCCATCTGACCACTGTGTGTTCTGGGGGATCTTATTTTAAAAACTGCTCTCAAAACCAATATGTAAAAAAAATTGCAGAAATAAATTTAATATTTAATATAATACGGTACATTAAAAGTTCAAAAGAACAGCATCTTCATGATCGTATGACTGATATAAAGGTATTTTATTAATACTGTCACTTTTAATCCAATAAATGTATCCTATCTGAATAAAAGTATTAAATTCTTTACTCGATTGCTCATTTTTAATCTTGTAAATGTACTAATTATAAAAGCTATATAATTGTACTCATGAAAAAACCCTGCAGACATAACTTATAACCTAATATTTCATATAATATGATGTATTAAATGTTCTAAAGAACAGCATCTTTATGATTAAACGACAGGTTTAAAGGTCAAATATGTCTTTTATTAATTCGGTCACTTTTAATCAAATTAATGCATTTTAGCTGAATAAAAGTATTAATTTCTTCACTCCACTGCTCGTTTTTAATCTTGTAAATGTACTAATTATGAAAGCTATATAACTGTAGTCATTTCCATGAACTTAAACATACCTGAAATGTGTTCATTTGAGGAGCTGTCGAAGCTACAGGCACCAGAGGATTCTGGTTCACTGGCAGAGACTGAGGTGGCAAGACAGGTTTGAGAGAGACGGGAACAGAACCTCCTCCTGGAGCAACTGGACACAAACACATGTAACAGAGAACATTGATCACAGTGCATCTCATGGCTTAATATCTGATTTTTAAGTATTTTCTGTTTTCTTCGTAAAGCTGATTTGATACAGTTTGCTTTGTAGCACGTTAAAAAATTATTTGACTCTACTATTCCAAAGGGTCTGTCCTGCTTACAAAAAAACTGTTAATCATAAACACATAAAGACTAGTATCTTTCTTACCAGGAAGTGCAATACCCCTAACTAATACCATGTGAAAGGGGTCTTGACTGTAGTCTGGGTGTGAAGACTCTGGTGGACCTGCTACTGATGATGCTCGTTCAAAAAGAGATCGAAGTGCCGGAAGTTTCCGTGGGGCAATTACAGAAAAATGAATCCCCCGCTGCAAAACAGAACAAACATAAAAGTCCTTTAACCTCCACGGTGCCCTCCACCAATATTGGCGGAGTTTGTAAATATAAACAATGACAGTTGTGAAAAAAAATTAAGATCTTTTATTTAGAATATATTGCCCTGACCTAAGAAGATCAAAGAATTTTTAATCATAGCACAATTTTATCAAACAATATTAAATAATAATCTTTGTTAAAACTAGGTGTGTCAATTAATGGCACCCCTATGAATTAATTTGTGCAAAATATTTTTGTAAAATATTCTCAATAATATTTAACTTTTTTAGTACAATAAAAAAAATAATATGTAGCACAAAGGAAATAGAACTCTTTTCAGTCTTTCAGTTACCTTGAACCAAAACCAAAACAATAAACTATTTTATCCCAGCCTTCTTTGCTCTTTTTGATCAAGGGAACGAAGTTTTATGGATGGCACCATATACAGAAATACCACTGCTTAAAGATTAAAGGCATTGTAATTAAGTTTTGGACTCTTTCAAAGCATAAAATATATGTTTGCAGATATTTAAGAAACATACCAAGTGAACATTCTCGTTTATCTGAAAAACAATGCTGAAGTCAGATATTCTGCTTTGAAAATGTGAGTTACGTGCTGGAACGCTGTTTTAGTTTTGGTTCTTTTAAACCGCACAATGCCACTTTAGCCAATTATAATTTAGCACCCCGACTTGCATTGGTGGGGTGCTAAATTATTAAGTCACTTTGGATAAAAGCGTCTGCTAAATGACTAAATGTAAATGTAAATGGTGGAAAAACGCGTATTTCATTCATTCATTCAGAATGGCTCTCAAATCATGCGTCCGTGACCAAAATAAGAACTTTTATTATTCTATTAATTACTGAATATTATGAGGGTAAACATTAGGTAAGCAGGTTTCATTGTAACCCCATGTCTTAACAAAACGCTACGTGACGAGATTTGCAGTGATAAGCTATTTGGCTGTTTGCACCAGACAAAACAAGAGAGAAATGTAAATACCTTTCCGAAGCACAGAATATGCACTCACTCAGAAAATGGTAAGGTTTAAAATCTACTTAATACATTTTAAACCTGTTTAACATTATTAAATGTAGATGCTGAATAACTGACGTTTTAGTTTTAAGTCACAGTTCTAAAGTTCAATTTCAAACGGTTTTAATTTATTTAGAAGGTCTGAGGTGAACTATTTGCTGCTGCTTTCAGTAGTATGGCAATAAATGTTATGTAAAATGGCATTCAGATTCACATTATTTAACACTGAATAAAGCACATGAAGTGTACCTGAGCTGATCAGTTTTCTGTTATTCAGCTGCAAAAAAAAGAAGCCATTTCTAAAATATCAATTCAAGGTGTTAGTTAGGACAAAAACTCCTTTTAATATGGAAAATATTCTTTCTATCACGTGCCGCTGCTTTGATTAAGCTCGATCGTCAGACTCTCTCACGGTTGTTTTAATCCAGGAATGTAATACTTAGTTCAACCACTAGGTGTCAAATTTACATACCGAACCTTATTATATCATGCATTATACTGACTATGCATGGTTTGATTACAAGCAAATGCTAAATATTATATTATTTTAAAATCATACTGACATACAGACATAACAGATAAACCAAGAAGCTAAGTGTAAACTCACATCCCGGATGATCTGGACCAGACTGTCTGCGGTGCAGCCCGTATAGCTGACACTCTCCACAGCTGGCAGCAAGTATGGAGGAGAATTACAGAGCAGTACACACACCTTGTGGGTCTGACCACTACATAGAGAAACAATAGAATCAAAGAATCATCAGTGATAATAGGAAAATTGTCTCCAGTAGGTCATTTCAGCATCAATATTGAGATTACAGTTGACCACATTACAGTTCAGTACAGAATATACAGCTCAGAGTATTGTGAAGTCATTGCAAAGTTTAACCTTAGAATGAAAGTTTTTACTCAGTGAACTTAATTCATTTAGGAACAAGAAATTATAACTTTTGTAGCCTAAATATTAGTTAATATAACATTTACACATTTAAAACTATACATTTTAGTTGTTTAACAATAACAGTTGATTATTCAATTCATGTACCCGGCTCTTTTAGACTCTCTAGAAAACCATAAAGCACTGTGTATTTCCCTTTGTATACTTTTCTCTGTGGTTTTTAGCTATGCTTATATTTTTATATAATATTTTAAAGATAGATACGCTCGCTTACAATGAGAATCTCTATTAAAAAAGAGCTATTTAAGTATCAGTTGTACTTATAAATCAATGAATAATCACAGAAAAACACATTATCGCAATTTCAGTTTTTCCCATTATCATACAGCCCTAATGTGAACATCACTTTTTTTGATATAAATTTTAGTTTGATATATTATACAGCCCTAGTCTTCAGCATTTTACTGATAATGTAGTGCACATGATGATGGCATCCCTTAAAAATGCAGTGTCATTAGTTTTGTTGTACTGGAAAGAACTCTGCACAAATTAATGTAGACTGATAAACTATTATATTTTTAACTATATGATATTCACGACTATGTAAGTCTTATGATCCCTTCTTTGCTAATAAAGGACTATAGGGACATTCTAAGCACAGAATGAGTCATCTGGGTGAGGTAGAGTTCCTTCACATCTCACATCTCCAATACTTTGCTTTCCACCAAACACAATTTATCTACTTGTGATCTCCTTTTATGTCATTCTGTCACATTAAGTGTCATTTGATGTTTTCTAATGAATGATTAATCTACTAATGTTTAGTTATGACCCGAGGATAATATTGCATACTTTATAATGCATATTTACATCTCCCCCTCTTTATCTCCTCACATTTCAGCTGGTTTTGGGGAATGGTATTTCACTCATGCCTAGAAATGTATCTGTTGTTCTCTGTCTTTGCTGCATAGCAGAGCAAAAATCAAAACTAAGCTTTTTTGTATACATTATGTTTAGGGTAGCATATCATATTGTTTGAGCATCAATATCACAGTGTGTGTGTCCGCAACAGTCAAATTGCAGGATTAAATTATTTATTAAAGAGTTAAAGATAAATTATTACATATTATTTTTTAATAATTATTGAAATGATGACCATGTTATTTTATGCTTGATTGTTCAATTTCTGTACCTGAAATACTGTTAAACTTTCCAGAAAATTACAAAGTATGGTTTATTTAACTTTTTTTCTGGCTCTATTGTGTGTGTGTGTGTGTGTGTGTGTGTGTGTGTGTGTGTGTGTGTGTGTGTGTGTGTGTGTGTGTGTGTGTATATATATATATATATATATACACACACACACACAAAGAGTTTAGAAACAAAAACCTCTAAATACTGTCTGAAATTGTCCTCTAAAATGTGCATTTTTAATCAGGCTCCTGTGTGTATGTTCAGTAATACCAATTTTATGGCAAAGAACAAGACCTTTTCTTGGTCTTTAAAGTGAAATATCTCAACATAAACAAAGAAAGCTGAAAAAAAAAATTCAAACTTTTGATAAACATTTCAGACGGCACTCAGAGGTTTTTCCATCTGAATATATATAAAATAATTTATGTATATGCAGTGCATAGAAAAAGACCTGATCATCATATTATCTAAATGAATAAAATCTTTCTAAATAGAGCTATTCAATTCACCTGGTGAAATTGTACTCTTATCGCTATATATATTACAGAAAACAAAAAATATTGCAATGTCTCATATTTTCAATATTGTGCAGCCCTAATAATGTTGATATATTTCATTCTACTGTCTGTATATTAAAACATGTAACTTAACATGAAATGTTCTTTCTTTTACAGCTTTAAGATTATCTCTCTTTATCAGTGATGTTAATAACTTTAACAGTGTTTGATTAATTATGGTGGAGTCAGACAAATAATTGATTATTACACACCATCCTTCAACTGCTTTCTGTTCTGATAATCTTTATAAATAGTGCTGTGTTCAAAGATTTTTCTTGTATTTACATTTCAAAAAAAGTCATTTTAAAATACCTTAAGCAAGCTGATTAAACCCTCAAAAGCAGATTTGTGATTTCATAGAACAAGTTCAAGAACTCACATTTGCTCCCTCATCTTTTTGAAGTCGTCAAAGAGCTGCAGGGCCACAGAAAGACCCTCAGCTATAAGACTGCAGCTCTCTGCTCCACCTCCCATGAACCTGTGCAACAACAAAAAAAAACTGTTAAAACTGTTCTCAGTATTTCAATCACAATATCTTTAAAGCAGACATTCACTTAAAACCTTTATCCCAGACTTCCTGACATAAAATAGGATTACAATGGGATTCCTTACTGAATGCTGTCAATCCAAGACACAAACTCGAAGGCAGAGCTGGTTGGAGCATGGCACTGGACATATGACTCTGGAGCACAATCCACTGTGTTGAATACCACCAGTCCATACTGAGTGCCACCATACTTATAAAACAAACAAGATCATCAGAATTGAGATGGCAGAAATGTAAAGAGAAGGTATAAACAGACTCCTCCAACTCACATCTCCTCCAAAATCAGTTTCAGCCGGTGGTCCTCCATTAAAATACCTGTAAATATATTAAATAAGTCAGTTCAAGTGTCTAACAAATGTACTGTATTGTAATGAATGTCATAAATCTTACTCTATAGTAGGCAGTATGTAATTATTCCGAAGTGATTCAAAATATGGACCAAGGTTTGCAGTTCCTTCAATGACAAACACCACATCTGACACCTGATTCAACCCAGATTTGGACGTGGGGTCCATATGGGTCACCTTTGGTCTACAGCCAACACAGATATAAGATCAAACTCATATAGAAGATTTGCTGGAATAAAACGAAATATTAATGTTTTATAATGTTTTATTGATGAATGACTTTATATTGGTGTTATTTGCTATTATTTTAACATTATTTCCATTCTAAATGCAAGTAAACCAAACCAAGACATACATATTTGGCTGTCTTAATACCTAACGTTAGTAATACACATAAACAATTTTTTTTAACTGAATCATTCATTATGTCCGTGCCAAAAAGCCTAAGAGACTTATTTTAGATGTGATATATTTGTCTTATCATTACCTAATTAACGAGTAAATTCTTAAAAACACAATATCAATACAAATAAATTAAAATGTAAAACGTGAACACTATCCATTCATACAGGTCTTAGCATGCTAGCCGCTAACCTCAAATGCTAATTTAGCTCGGGTGTCTTACCTGCTAGAATTAGTAGAACTGGCTTTTACTGTGAATAAAACAAACCGGTTCAGTCATTTATCTTGATTATATCCGAACCAGCCCCTGGTAGTTTTATTGTGTATTAAAGCTTCATCTGAAAGTAAATGTAGAGCGTAATGACAACAAACATCGGGATTTTTGGCTCGGCAATCGACAGTACGGTCTGGTTTTAGATCTTGAAAGTGGACTGGGCTGGTGAATCGATTTATGAATGATCAATTTAGAAACCAACAGCAGCGACGTCCTTTTCAGTCGTCATTCTTTGTTATTATCATCCTTATTATAATCATTGTTATTTTTGCGGTTTAAACACGGACATAGCCATTGTATTGTTAGATAATAAAAAAATAAAATAAAATAAAGCTTAAGAAAGTAAGTGGCTTCGTCGATGATCATAACAAATTGCATCATCTTTATTATTATCAATGATTATCATTACAAATTATTGTTATTAATTATTATTATTATTATTTAAAAGTTTTCTGAAACAAAATGGGCATTTTAAGGAATATATTTAAAATTGCCTTAAATAAATTAATTATTTAAATGTTTTCAATGATGGTAAATAATTATAATCAATATTATTTTAAGGCATAATAATAAATACAATTATTATTAATTATTATTACCAATTATTATTATTGGTGATATATCATTGATATTATTCTTATCATTATTATCTATTATTATTATTATTGTAATTATCTAAAGGCTTATCTAAAATGACCATAATTATTTTAAGAAATAATAACAAGACTTTTTTATTGTTACCAATTTTCTTTATTATTGTTGTTGGTATTAATATTAACTATTATCATTAATTAGAATTACCATTTTTATTATTATTATTATCATGTATTCTTTTTCTTCTTATTATTATTATTATCATGTTATCTTCTTCTTCTTCTTCTTATTATTATTATTATTATTATATAAAAGTTTTTTAAGCAAAATGGGCATGATTCAGTTTAAAGAATCGGCCTATAATCAAAATCATATTAAAGAAATTCATTATTTAAACGTTTTCAATAATAGTAAATAATTATAATTATTATTATTATTTTAAGGCATAAAAATAATAACAACAATTATTATTACCAATTATTATTATTGTTGGTATATCATTAATATTATTCTTATCATGATTAGTTATTATTATTTTTCATTCATTTATTTTCTTGTCGGCTTAGTCCCATTATTAATCTGGGGTCGCCACAGCGGAATGAACCGCCAACTTATCCAGCAAGTTTTTATGCAGCAGATGCCCTTCCAGCCACAACCCATCTCTGGAAAGATCCACACACACACACATTCACACACACACACACACTACGGACAATTTAGCCTACCCAATTCACCTGTACCGCATGTCTTTGGACTGTGGGGGAAACCGGAGCACCCGGAAGAAACCCACGCGAACGCAGGGAGAACATGCAAACTCCACACAGAAACGCCAACTGAGCCGAGGGTTAAACCAGCGACCTTCTTGCTGTGAGGCAACAGCACTACCTACTGCGCCACTGCTTCGCCGCTATTATTTTTATAATTATCTAAAAGCTTTATGAAATAAAATGAGCATGATTCGGTTGAAAGAATATATTCAAAATAGTATTAAACAAATTCATCATTTAAACTTATTCAGTAATAATAATTATTATAATCATTGTTATGGGTGAGGCAGTGGCGCAGTAGGCAGTGTCGCCTCACAGCAAGAAGGTCGCTGGGTTGCTGGTTTGAACCTCGGCTCAGTTGGCGTTTCTGTGTGGAGTTTGCATGTTCTCCCTGCCTTCGAGTGGGTTTCCTCCAGGTGCTCCGGTTTCCCCCACAGTCCAAAGACATGTAGTACAGGTGAATTGGATAGGCTAAATTGTCCATAGTGTATGAGTGTGTGTGTGTGTGTGTGTGTGTGTGTGTGTGTGTGTGTGTGAATAAGTGTGTGAATGTTTCCCAGAGATGGGTTGTGGCTGGAAGGGCATCCGCTGTGTAAAAACTTGCTGGATAAGTTGGCGGTTCATTCCGCTGTGGCGACCCCGGAGTAATAAAGGGACTAAGCCGACAAGAAAATGAATGAATAAAATGAATGAATAATCATTGTTATTTTAAGAAAAAAACTTTTTTATTATTACCAATTATTGTTGTTATTGTTAGGAAGGATTGTTGTTATTTTTATTATTCATTAGGAAGGAATACATTATATTATTTAAACGTAATCATTAATATCAAATAATTCTAATCATTATTATTTTATGGAATAATAAAAACCCTTTTTTATTTATTATTACCAATTATTTTTTATTTATTACCATGTATTGTTTTTATAATTATATAAGGGTTTTCTGGAGCAAAATGGGCATGATTCAGTTTAAGGAATTCATAATCAAAATAATATTAAATAAACACATTATTTAAACGTATTTAGTAAATAATCATTTATTTTTAAGGCATACTACTAATGGCAAATGTTTTGTTATTATAAAAGATTTTTTACTAAATAAATACATTAATTGTATTATAAAAATAATAAATCTGCTACATTTAGTAGCCATCAGAAAACAGTAGATGTCACTAAAGTCAAGTGTTCAAAAATATCTGAACCTAAACAGCAAATGGCTAGTAAACCCCAGCCTACTACCTATATCTGTATTGCGTGTTTTCATCAACATTCATTTATAGCCCACAGTACTCCAGACATTCTCTGCCTTACCTACAGTCCAGTTCCCTTCTCTGCGCATCAGAAAGGAGGAGACATGTGTTGAAGAAAAGATCTAGTTTTTAGGTCGGCGTGCAACCTGTTTCCTGTCCTCGTTGCTCTTTACTGCAGAAATGTGCATAATAATTACTCAGACGGGCCCGAGCGACCCAACCTGCTGTCAAATGAGAACAGCGCGCCGCGAGCGAAGCGGCCCCGAGGCTCCTCTGCGCTCCTATTCCAGCAATAGGAAATCTATTCTCCAGCGAGCAGCGAAGAGCACTAAGTTCATCATATTTAAAACGTCCCGTACAAACAATGCACTGAAGCAGTTTAACCCATTTAGAGTTATTCGCTTACTCCCTCCCTCCCTGGCTGACTTTTCTTCGCGGTCAGTAAACAGAAGACTTGCCCTTAGGTTAGTTATGATTGTCCGGAACTGAGGACCAGTGTCCTGTGTCAAAATATGAGATGCATTTACTGTGCTCTGTTCCACATCCATCTCCGGGGAGTTTTCTACTTTGGTGGAGTACGTGGCACAATTTTTGGAGGCTTTAGCTCACTCATGAAGGTAGGTGGGCCAGATCACGGATTTAGCAGGCGAACAACTGCGCATAAATGATAAACCCAGAGAAAACATAGCTTTTAGAGTACAAGTGCATCTCCATAATAAATTATAAAGGTGAAAAATTGACTAGGCTAATTGCATTGACCAGTTGATTAATTAGCTAGGCTACATCAAGACTTATATTGTAATTACAGTTTTCGTGAATGCTATGTGCAAACTTAGCTTTGATCAAATCAACTGTTGGAAGCTGTTTTGGTCAGAACTGTTTGTCATACCTGACAACATTAAAATCCAGGAAGCTGAGGATGGGAGGGGGGTGGTGGTTGTGGATGTCTAGGTGTTGGGGGTAAGGTGTCTGAATAGCACAGCTACAGCAAGTAACTGGGCTATGCACCGGTTTTCGGGCAGCTGCTGCGATCTGATGCTGATGTGGTGTTTGTCATAGAAGGAACTGCAAACCTTGTTCCGTATTTTGAATCACTTCGGAATAATTACATACTGCCTACTATAGAGTAAGATTTATGACATTCATTACAATACTGTACATTTGTTCGACACTTGAACCCCAATATGTGTCCACAGTCATATTGGGTTGAAGACAATGGCTGCATCCGAAAATTGCATACTTCCATACTATATAGTATGTTAAAAATTAGTATGCTAGCAGTGTAGTATGTCCAAATTTATTAAAGTACCCGGATGACCTACTACTTCCCGCGAGATTCTGAAGTGCACATCGGATGAATGCTACACTGTCCCGTGATGCCTCATGAGAGAATTCATGAATGGGGGTGAAGCGACACAACTCGCGCGGGTAGGTCAAGCGACTTGCAGTGGTGGTTTCAAGAGGTTACTTATCAGCAGTTCACTGGCTGGAAGGTGACTTGGCAGTACGGCCAGGAAAAAGTGATGAGTAGGCATCCGTTTCAGAGGTGTCCTAATACACCAACACTGGTAACTTTGCAACATGACGATATGGAAAAACTGCCACACGTCAGCAATTACCAGGTAACTTGTATTACGGTTGCTATAAAAGACAAGTCAGTAAAAGCATGAGCATCGCGCGCATCTCTTACTCAGCTTCCTTAGACCCAGGCAGAGCCACACCCGCAACTTGGTGACGCGAACACCACTCCCACACTGGAGGTCAGAACTCTCCTCCTCAAGAAGAAGAAACAAAAACCTTTTATATAACTTTATAACATCGTAATTGGTTGTCGCATCCAATGGGGATAAACTCATTATAGAAGGCAGTGACGAATGAAGTAAACATAAAATAGGGGCAGTACAGAAAGTTTCTGTATTGTCACACGTTATCATGACAAAATGGCAGATGTAGTACACCTGAGTTCCACTCATACTGCTTGCATTCATACTTCATAGAACATACCTAAAGTAGTATAGAACAGTTGAGTAGTACGTTTCAATTCAAATGCAGTACCTACTGAGTGGTAGGCGGTTTCGGACGCAACCAATAAGTCTCCTTTTTTAATTTCCATCAATTTGATTGACAGACGCGTGTTAACATGTCTCTGTAGTAGCATGTAAAATCATATCAATAAGACAGGATGTGCACAAAGTAACTATAGTATAAAAAGATCTGTTTAGCTCGCTGTGATCATCAATCACCATCAAATGTGATCAAGAAAGAGTTTTACAAATTTAAAACGTTTTTAAAACAATGCAGTGTGTCACGGTGGCGCAGTGGGTAGCACAATCGCCTCACAGCAAGAAGGTCGCTGGTTCGAGCCTTAGCTGTGTCAGTTGGCATTTCTGTGTGGAGTTTGCATGTTCTCCCTGTGATGGCGTGGGTTTCCTCCGGGTGCTCCAGTTTCCCCCACCGGTCCAAAGACATGTGCTATAGGTGAATTGAATAAGCTAAATTGTCCATAGTGTATGTGTGTGAATGAATGAGAGTGTATGGGTGTTTTCCAGTTATGGGCTGCAGCTGGAAGGGCATCCGCTGTGTAAAACATATACTGGATAAGTTGGCGGTTCATTCCGCTCTGGGAACCCAAGATTAATAAAGGGACCATGATTAATAAAAAAAATGAATGAATGAATAAAACAGTGCATGTTTGTAATAAAGACAGTAAGATCACTAAGTAAATCATTACCACAGTGTCAGTACAATTATAAAAGTACACGCTTTAATCTTGTTTTGTGGACTTAAATCAGGTTTATTTTGTACATGAACATAATGGATGTTCAGCATTGTAACATGAATGCAAAGCTAAACGTGTGTGTTCAAGCAAGTGATCTTTATAACGATATTGTGTGTAACTCATCATTGTTGAAAGGCTTGAATTAATTCTACAACAAATAAATAACTGTTGGAAAAGTTCTTACTGTAGTAAGGGAAATCTGCTTCATTCTTGTCTGTCACTGTGCTGTTAATCCACATAAAGGCTACAGCTCTGAGATGCACGCTAGAATGGTATGCGGCGAGAATCAGCTCATCCGCATTTAAATAGCACAATCAACAAAAACAGCAACAATGTCTAAATAGCTCAAATTTCCCAGATTTAATAATAATCTGATGGGTGTTTTGAGCTGAGACTTTACCGACACATCCTGGAGAAACAAAAGACTTATCTTAAATCTTGAAAAAGGGGTAAAATATAATTAAATTAAATATGCGTTAATATTTCATACATTTCTAGCACAAACGTCAGGTTAAAATGTATTCTTTTTTTTTTTTGATAGTCAAAGGTGTACAGTATTTGTATACATACAGATGTAGGTCTATATATGCTCTCAAATTGAGAAAATACAAATGATTGTTGAACAAAATGTACATACAGTAATAAGGTGTGAGTTTATGTGATTTATAAGGACACAAAATTGTATAATGACATGGGCATGGCCCAGTTGTTTCTTGGTTAAGGTGGTTTACGAGGACTTGTCTTGTGTTCACTAAATTAAAAATGGTTAAAAATCATACTTAACAAAGTCTTTTGGCATTCAAATTTTGCCACAGATTTACTGTGAGAATTTATGAGTAAGGCCATTTAATGTGTTTACTGTATTAAATTCATTATGCCTATGGAGAGTCCTCATAAAACACACTTATGTATGTGTGTGTGTATGCGTGTAAAAATGAAGCACAACATTCTAATAAAAAAATGCTGTATTACTTTTTTATTATTTTATTGCATGAAATGCCTTTTCACCCTTTTTTATATGTAGCTCTGATTTTAAAAATGCATTTCCTTTTAGTTATTAGGACTCAGAGGGGAGGAACTATTAGAATAGATGAGGCTGCCCATAATTCCTTTTTATTATTTGTGCTACACACATGAATGTAGATCCTCTTGTGCACCATTAACAAAGATTTATGTTCGTATAAAGGCAAACACGTATCACCTTTGCAACAAAACACACCATTTGCCCAATCAAAAATAAAAAAAGGAAGGAATTTTTTTGTATCTTTGTGACAGACAGACAGACAGACAGACAGACAGACAGACAGACAGACAGACAGACAGACAGACAGACAGACAGACAGACAGACAGACAGACAGACAGATAGATAGATAGATAGATAGATAGATAGATAGATAGATAGATAGATAGATAGATAGATAGATAGATAGCATATCAGATTTTTTTTTACTATACATATGGACTCTTCTGCACCATCCTGGTCATTTACACTATGCAATTACACTTTGCTCAGAAATGCCAAAATGTTGTCTTGTTTCTGGATGTTGGACATTATTCTCGGGAGAGGTGTCCTCCAGGTGGCACTGATTAAAACACGCGTCCTGCTCTGGTCTTCTCTGCTGGGAGACAGAAGCCATCTGGAACTCACCACAGGCCACCAGAGCGAACAGAACACACCCATATACATACCACCACTATCTGGGTCACTAGGACTACAACAGTCCTCTCCAAGGTACATTTCATAGGGCACAGGTGAGGAAAAAAAGGTGCATGATCACATACACATGCACACAGCAACTAAACACACCTAATACACAAATATTTACCTACAGTATTACAAAATTTTACCTTCATTTCAATAAGGATGTCTGGGCCATTCCATCAAATCAGTGCATTTGCATCCCTATTATCAAAGATAGAATTGATAAAACAGCAAATAAATCTAAAATTAAAATCATTCATTCATTTTCTTGTCGGCTTAGTCCCTTTATTAATCCGGGGTCGCCACAGCAGAATGAACCACCAACTTATCCCGCAAGTTTTTACACAGCGGATGCCCTTCCATCTCTGGGAACCATTCACACACACATTCAAACACACTTTCATTCACTACGGACAATTTAGCCTACCCAATTCACCTGTACCGCATGTCTTTGGACTGTGAGGGAAACCGGAGCACCCGGAGAAACCCACGCAAGCGCAGGGAGAACATGCAAACTCCACAAAGAAACGCCAACTGAGCTGAGGCTTGAACCAGCGACCTTCTTGCTGATATGAAATTATTAGACAGAGTAGTGATATTTTTCAATGAGAAATTTTAATGACAATTTCATTCATGGCACAATTATTATAGCCTCATGACAATCAGGCTTTTGACAAATGTACTAGTTATCTTGTCTTGGTAATGTAATGTAGTCAGGACAAAGACAGCTTTTAGACAGGTTGGACAGAAACATGTTGGGATCCATTTGTTCATGTCAAGTTGTCATAACAGAGACATCTCAAACAATGTTACCTTTGCATTTAAAATGAGATAACGGAGCTAATAAACGCACTGAGCATTTCTATGCATGAAATCTCCTTTATATTCATGACACATGTCATGTCATGCTTATAAAGTTTTCATGACAATCTTGTGCACACCCCTTCAATTACAGTGTGACCAAAACTAAACAGCCTAAGATGCCACAAACACAATTTCACGACAATTTAAAGCTTTTTTTCATTTCATGGATATTAAAAATACATGTATTAAACATATTATATATTATTGAAAAGAAAGCAATTTGGTAAAATGACCCATCTGCTATTCTTGAGGCTGTGAAAATGAACACAGAATTCTCCATTACATCACAGCTATTAGCAATAATGATAATTGCACCATGTTACTAATTTCACTCCATCACTTTTTTCCCCTGGAGTGATAAAAATGGCTCTCCACCACACCCGCTCCTCAAGTTGTTCTCTTCTGATCTCTCTCTCTGTCCCCATCTCTCTTTCAGCTCACTGAGCCGGCTGAAATATCTTTCTGACTAAATGATTTTTTTGCACTGTGGGGACGTTGCCATGGAGACTGTGGCTCCCCCGGCCCCCACCCCTCAGCGCGTG
Organism: Danio rerio; assembly: GCF_052040795.2. Classification (NCBI taxonomy): domain Eukaryota; kingdom Metazoa; phylum Chordata; class Actinopteri; order Cypriniformes; family Danionidae; genus Danio; species Danio rerio. Next base: position 29,995,779 of record NC_141023.1, read on the forward strand.
CTCTCATCTGTTCATGTGTGTGTGTGTGTGTGTGTGTGTATTGGGGAATGGGTAGTTGTGCTAACTGGCGTGTCTTCACCTCAGCAGTGTCTCCAGCTGTGCGGTTCTCATGCTGCTCGCACAGTGCCGATGTGTTGCAGGTGCAGGTCTCAGTGTATGTGTGTATGGATCCGTCCACCTCTTCCTCTTGTTTCTTTTTTGTTCTCCTTGACACTATTTCCCTTTCTCATCACAGCGTCCTTTAAAGGGACTACATGCGGAGCTAGTCCTTTAACATCTAGGTGCCTAAACAACAAATTTCCTGTAAGTGCATTAATAAAAAACACTGAGCACAAAACACTCAATTTGTTACTTCAGAACAGGTTCAGTGTAGTGTTGAAAGACTCAGTTCTAAAATATATTTTAAAAATGGCAAATGACAGGACAAATATGATACAAAAATGTACAACTAATAAAACCAATTTAGTCTGTTGAAACAAGCGATCAAATCAAACAATTTTTCTGAAAAGTATGGTTTAAATGTACACTGATTTTCTTCTATAGGAGCAGTGAAAGGGTTTCTAGTTTCCTTTTGATACTCCCATTTGTTGTTTGATTATCAGTGAATGCAGTGCCACACTTGTTCATTTAAGACACATCTGCACCCAAAAATTTACTTTTGCTTGTTAAAACTACTTGTTTAAAATCAGTTGACACTATACAATTATTAATAATTATCAGGGTTTGCCACAGCGAAATGAACCACCAACTATTCCAGCATATGTTTTACACAGTGGATGCCCTTCCAGCCGCAACCCATTACTGAGAAACACCCATACACTCATATTCACCCATACACTATGGCCAGTTGCAACATGTTCATTCTGAAAATGTAGCCCTATATACATTTCTGGAGATCACAAATAATGTAGCCAGAAGTACATGACGCAGCATTTCATCTTTAAAACGAATGCTATGGTGTGGTATGACTCCGTTCCTTTTTGTGCTTACCAGCTGACTGCTTACCTCTGTATAGATGTCTTTCCAGCTGTTACCAGATTGTCCAGTTAGCTCTTCATGTACGTCGACGAACTTAAGATGCAGAGAGGTGTTGATCATGGTGATGGGATTTGATTCCAGTGAAAAACGCTTCCAAAATGCAAGTAAGACAAAAACAGAATCCAAAAAATAAAATAAACAAGTTAAACGAGGTAAAAATCAGGCGAGGGCTTTTCTTTTTCTAAATTGCTTTTAAAAATTGTTTGTTGGGTTTTTGGAAGTGGGTGGGCAGCTCAACCGGTGCTTTTGAAAATACTATTGGTTGGGCTTAGGGAAGGAGGAGGAGGGCAGGTCAGTCGATCAGTTAGTCAGTCAGTCAGTCAAACAGTCATTCGACAGCAGCCACTGGTGGATTTACATGATAACACCAAGCGCAAAGAGAAATTTGAGATCCCAAAAATCGTACACAGCGGCCTTTGGTGGATTCACAAAAAACAAATACTGCCAAAAAAAAGGATGTATTTGGCACTGATGTATATAGAGATACATTTTCAGACTGAGCCTGGGTTGGCCAAATTAGTTAATCCATTCACCTATAGCGCATGTCTTTTGGACTGTATAGGGGAAACCAGAGCACCCATAATAAATCCATGCGAACAGGGGGAGAACATGCAAACTCCACACAAAAATGCCAACTGGCCTAGCCGGGACTAGATTCAGTGACCTTCTTGCTGTGAGGTGACAGTGCTGACTACTGAGCCACGGTGTCGCCCATTTGTTTTATGTTTAAACGACTTAAATTTATAAAATGATTAATTAATTAATTAAATTGGGTCAACATGAAGGAACAGCGTGGAAGCATGTTTTGCAGTGTATAACTTTTATGTTCAGACATGTCGAGACAAACATGCTCTAAATCCCAAACTGTTTCAGATAGCTTGTACAGATGTGGAACAGAGTTTCTTTAGCATGTGAAAAATATTTGCAGTCACAAAACATTACATCTTACTTGGAGATTACAGTAGGAAGGACAGCCAGTCGCTTTAAAAGTAGGAACAGAATGTAGCTTTGCTGGAATATGAAATAAAAAATGAAACAAAAAAAAAAAATCTATTGCACAGCCCTAGTCATTATATCACCTTTATAGTGCAAGTAGTCTCCTAGTGGTTCAGGGACTCTACGCAGCTTGAGTAATGTGTGTATATGAGAAACTAGTCTAGCTATTTGTAAGAAGTTGCATGTATTAAAAATACATTTTTATTGTCAATGTATGAACAGCTTGTAACATGAAAAGCTTTCTCTGACGTTCAAGGTTGTCTATGAAAACCAGATAAATTTTATGTGAATGACTTGTGAGGTTTTTGCAGAGAAAATCAAAAGCATGCGATGTTTACACATTTTCCCGAGAGCCTCTCTTCTGCTCTGACACATGAAAGCCTAGACAATGTTCAAAATAATGCCAAAAAGTAATGTCAATGTGACAAAATAAGAAAAGAAAACTCAAATGATGGTCTCATATTGGCATTTCTGCAGTAAATGGTGCATTGTTACTGCTGTAACAATAATAACAGTGTCATTTTCATTAACTTGACTAACATGATGCTGATGAGCTGTGAACTTGTGCAAATATATTCATACTGCTATGATCAGATGCTTTCTCAGCTGTTGTTTTCTCATCACTGGCATGATTACTGGTCATGTGTTATAACAGAGAGAAACACATGCAGTATCATGTCAATGTTGAGCTCAGTAGAATAGATGCCATCTGGATATCTGTAATCAAAATATTTTTCTAATCAAACAAACAAAAAAAGAACTTTTCATAGAGTACATTGCAGCCTTGAATCACATTTAGTTTTTTGCATTAATGTTCATTAACAAGCAAAAAGTTGATGACCGCAGCTCACTTAATGAAGTTTAGATTGCTTGCAGCCGGCCCGCATTATTCAATTTATGGTTCACCATTCAAAAGATATAAGCCACTATAAATACCCTAAGTTCCATATAACTGCTATCTAGTTTTGAAGAATCCCCCCTTCCACCCCTACTCCTCCTCCTCCAAGATGGGTGGCACGGTGGCCCTGTGGTTAGCACTGTTGCCTCACAGCAAGAACGTCACCAACGTTTCTGTACGGAGATTACACATTCTCCCCGTGCTCACATTGGTTTCCCCCAGGTTCCCCGGTTTCCTCTCACTGTCCAAAAACATGCAACCTAAGTTAATTGACTAATCCAAATCGGCACCATAGACATGCTCCTAGTAAGTGGTTAACTCCTAAGAGCAATCACTACCTGTTCATTAGCTACTACAGCAGGGGAGTTCCCGAGATCTACCTGAGCTCAAACTCCCCTCTCGCCTTGCAAACGAGCGGGAGCCCCGGGCTCGAGGATCTTATTAGCTCAGGGCTCTCTCCCAGGACAGCTTTATAATCAATCATTAGCTAAGTTTGAACTCTTGAAACAGCCACTGATGTCACTAAAATAGGTAGGGTTTTTTGAAATAAAAAAAAACATCTTACTTAAAGGTTTTGTCTTGTTTCTAGTCCAAATATATATACAGAATATTAATCATGAAGCGTTATCCAGTCAAGACAATTGTTTAGTTGTTTTTTTAGAAAAATAAAAACTATAGTTAACATTGAGATTACACTTACAAGCGTTAGATAGATGTGTTAAGAAAAAACATCCAAAAAAATTCATTGTTAATTGTTGATACACTGTAAAAATTGTTGGGTTTCACACAATTGATTTGTGTTGGAAGAACATAAAGGAGTTAAGTTAGCTTATCAGTTTGCACAAAGTAGATTGATCATAAAACAGTTAAGTTCTGTATATAAGTTTATAATGTATACGAGTGCCGTAAAGGTGTCAGAAAGTTTACCCTGGTGCCATGAAATAAATCTGCTGCATCTGACCCTATTGCTGCGTCTTTAATCTATTAATGAGACCTCTATTAACTACTATTTTTTACCTGCTGTAACATATGGACAAAATATGCTCATTCTAATAGTTTAATAAAATGAATTAGATTTTTGGAAATCACCAAGCGACCCCTCCCCCCCTTATTTTTCCACGACCACAGCTTTGGGAACTACTGGTGTAATAACCAAAGCTCAATTTCCACCAAATGAAACAGAAGCCAAGAAAACCAGCAAATGATATCATGTCACTTCTCAGACATTCTGCCAAAAGACAAGCACTGATTCAGCGTGTTCAATCAGCAAAGCTCTGACAAATGCCAGCAGACACCAACAGGGTTAACACGCTGATCTGACAAAGAATCTTTTGCTGTCTAGCAGTGCAGTGTGAACTGGCAATCAAAATCAGCAGTTTACATTGCTCTCCTGGGGGCAAACAATTAATCCATGCAAGTAAATCCTAAGAAATCCAATCATTTGTCTTTAGTCAAAATATACTGTAAAATGTGCTCTGAAGTGGGATTCTTTTACTGTAAAAAATGCTGCGATCCACATAATCTCTTCATGTTGTCTAAACGCGAATAGATTAAGTTAACCTAATGGTTTTTACAAATTTAAGTTGATTAAACATTTAAGCCCAAAGGTCCCCCCCCCCCCCCCAAAAAAAACAAAAAAAACTCAAGAATTGTGTTGTTTCAGCTCATTTTAAATAAGTACTTTGAACAAGCAGCAAACATAGTTCTGAGTGTTCTCTGATGGCTCTGTGTTGACAGTTTTGCTTTTAACCAGTCCCCTCAAACTGCTAGTTTTTCACCAGTTTCATAAATGCGGCAAGGAGAGCTGAAGTAAAACTCTCCCCTGCATTTAATCTTTCATTTCAGCCAGATATATATCACAACACTGAGGTTGAAGTAGAAACTTTCAGTTCATGCAGACTTTAAGAAGCAAAGTTCACTCAGAAGTCGATGTCAAACCAAGTTTTTGTTGGCACGACTTGAGTCTGTTGTGCAGGAAACTCTTAAGCAACATTCACAGTCAAGAATACCTGATCAAACCAATTCAAACTAATGAAAAATTGTTTTTAACAACTACAGTTGAAGTCAGAATAATAAGCCCCCCTGATGATGTTTAACAGAGCAAAGAAATTTTCAGCTTGTCTGATAATATAGTTTTTTTTTTTCTGAAGAAAGTCTTATTTGTTTTATTTTGGCTAGAATAAAAGCATTTTTAGGCCAAAATTATTAGCCCCTTTAAGCTAACTATTTTCAACTGTCTAAAAAACAAACCATGCAATAATTTGCCTAATTACCCTAACCTGCCTAGTAAACCTAATTAACCTAGTTAAACCTTTAAATGTGACTTTAAGCTGTATAGAAGTGTCTTGAAAAATATCTAGTAAAATGTTATTTACTGTCAATGTTATTTATCATGGCAATGACAAAATGAATCAGTTATTAGAAATGAATTATTAAAACTAAATTATTATTATTTTTATTATTAATTAGTAATAGGGGAAAAAATTAACAGAGGGGGCTAATAATTTTGACTTCAACTTTATGTATGTTACATAACGCCTCAGTTTACTGTAGCTAAAACTTAAGTCATTCAATCATTTTCCTTTGGCTTGGTTTCTTAATTATTAGGGGTCACCACAGCGGAATGAACCACAAATGATTCCGGCATTTGTTTTACACAACGGATGCCCTTCCAGATGCAACCCAGTACTTGGAAACACACATACATTCTAGAATTCACTCATACACCACTGCCAATTAGGTGAATTCAATTCACCTACTGTATACCGGATGTCTTTAGACTGTGGGGGAAACCGGAGCACCCAGAGGAAACCCACATATGGGGGAATATGGGAAGAACATGCAAACTCCACACAGAAACGCCAACTGGTTTAGCCAGGACTTGAACCAGCGACCTTCTTGCTGTGTTAATCCTTTCGCTACAGTTATTACTACAGTATGCTGTAGTATTCATTAACTAAGAGCTGTAAATACTGTAATATATACAATATAATACACTTTACTATAATATGATAAAAAAATAGCATTTACTTTAAATTACTAAAGTATTGTTTCATGTTGACATACAGTATGTTTAGGTATTATGTTGTTCTGACGATGATTTAATTCTGTTAATTCTATATATTTTTCCATTGGTACTTTAAACATAAAACATTCCCGATGAACTACTGTTCTCTTAGCATGAAGAACATTGTAATAAGCCACTATTTTCCTCCATTAATGACCTTAGAAGGTTTCTATGGATTCTTCTTCATGAAACAAACATTGGCAATAAACATCCTTTTTCAGCATTTATACATTGACCCCATTCACTGCAAATATAAATAAATCACCCTACATCTACACTATGTTTTGTTATCCCACAAGTTTTTTTTATAAATATTTGACCAACATTGAATCTGGATAATGGAATATTCAATTTATTTCATTCCCTCAATAGTTTTGTTCCAGCTATCAGCCAGTCTTTTATCTTGTTATTGCTGTTTTCACAGTGTTCAATACTCGGCCAGTTGCATAAACTGCTATGGCTATAACCCAGCTGTCAATTGCATAAAAAATTGGAGTGGTCAAACTAGCTCTTAAGATAACAGCTGTTCTCCTGATCTCTTGTCAAGATTTACCCCCTCTGTAGCACATTTGTAGTCTTCACCACACGCTAATTCCCTGCACCTCTGTCTCCCCTGCTGTATCTGTGAGTGTCAGAGAGTGCTGACTCTGCGTACAGCGAGGCTCGCATGAACACTGTATTAGACTCACATGAATGTGACTCTTCCAAGCAAGATGGAGGCCAATGAATCAGGCAGTAACGAATCGAACCCTCTGCAAAGAATGGCTGCAATTAACGCCATGGGTGTTTTGTGACCGGAAAAGCCATAAGGATACAACCTAAGGCTGAAGCGGGAAAGGGGATAGGTTTGATTTATGGATATGAGCCCCCTCCCCAGAGAGTTGTAATTCTATAGCAATCGCTGATTGGCTCCTGTACTAGAAGGCGGCCTTTATCGCCATATATCGATCGCTGATTGGGCGCTCTACTAGAAGGCAGGGTTTCAATTGCCATATTGAAAGTTACACTTTTTCACATTCAAATGTAAACGAGTGAGATGTCATTTGTATTCTATAGGCTTTGTTTAAGGCCATTTGGCAATTTCAGTCATAATACAGTAATGTTATTAATGTTAGTAATGTTATAACATGTTATAACATGCTTCTTCTGCTCTCATCTCTCAGTCATTGCATGTAAAGATCTTCTTGGACACTTCCAAATGGTTTGCTGCATTTCAAGAGTTCACACTAAGCTGATGATTGATAATAAAGCGTATTTGGCATGCTGTCCTGTGAGAAAGCCCTAAGCTCAGAATATCCTTGAGCCTGGGGCTCCCTCCCGTTTGAAGGGCAAGAGGAGAGTTTGAGCTCAGGTAGGTCTCGAGAACTCCCCTGCTTGTGAGCGTGCTGAGATATATCTGGCTAAGAGTTCCTTTAAGATGCTATTTTAAAGTAGTCAATTTACTTGTGTTTAGACGGTGGGAGGAAACCGAGAAACTCTGGGAAAACCCTCGTGAACACTCTGCACAGAAACGCCGACCGGGGTCGAACCAGTGGTAATCTTGGTGTAAGGCAACAGTGCTAACCACTGGGTTAGGAGTAGGAATGGAAGTAGGAGTAGAAGGGGGGATTTTTCAAGACGAAGATGACTGGAGTAGAAAGCTCTGGTAATTTATAGTGTGTCAGTATTCGTCTGGTGCAAAATGCAGAGCTGATGCGGTACCAGCTGTGTTCAATCATAAGCACGTGATCCTCTTGAATGTAGTTTATTAATAAACCACACTTATAAAGCACCCATAACTTGAGGTTGTTCAATATGATGCGATTTAGTTTCTATGTGCGATTTGATTGGACAGGAATTGCAGGACAGATTTTTCTACTCAGCCAATCACCATAAACAAGAAAAATTAAAGTATTGACTGTAGGTTGAAGGAAAATAGTAGAGCAAAAGTACTGATACAGCACTGAAATATATTCAAGAGAAAAGTACACATTTTTTACACATTACAATTCCTGAGGAAAAACTACTCAATTACAGTAATTCGAGTATTTATAATTTGTTACTGTACACCACTGGAGATGACAACCTATGGCTGTAAATTGTGTTCGCTTGCTTATAGGAAGGCAGAAGCATGAACAGTACATGGACACTCCACACTGCGTTTATATAAAGAGAGCCCACGATAAAGTATTCATGATGGCAACTAAATAATTACACACAAGTTAATGCACAGCGGGAGGGGGAAGGGAGCGAGACAGAGCAAGTAAGAGGTAGACAGAAAGATCTGGGTGACGAACAATCCATTACATCAATACAAACAGGTTTTTTCATACATATGTTTTATTTCAGCCATCATCGCTCCAGCCTTAGAATCATCTTCTTATCATTCACATATTCATCCTCCTAACAGTTTTTTGGGGGATTTTTTCATTATTATTATTATTGTTTTTTGCAATTTTGTTTTTGTTTGTTGTTGTTTTTTTCTTCAGCTGAAATGTTCTCTCGCCCTGACTGCATTTCATTTTAATCTAGCTCTTAATCTCAGCTTAATCTGAACATATAAAAAAGTAAACCTTTATTTTTTTTTCCTTGAATAAAACTAAAAAAGCAAACGAACAAACAAACAAAAGTATACCCAGAAACTGTAATACCATTTCAAAGAGGATATACAATATTAACAACATTAATCATCAGTGTTTCGATGATAACGAACAGGTTGCTAGGTCAACATGTTTGTCATTAGTAGTGTTAGTATCAAGATCATCGTCAGATTTCTGTGTTGAGCATCACTCATTAAATTATCATTGCATCAAGTTGACATCATCCATGTTAATATAAGCATGCAAACACATTTCCTCAGGATCATTCAGAATTGCACTGACATAGTGAGACAGAGGAAAGAGGGGAGACAAACCAAGAGCTAAAAACATGAGCTGGGGGGGGTGAAAGTTTCTTGAGTCTAGTGTGTAAGCTGATGAAGGGGTCAGAGGTCACGCTACAGGGATCGTGCCTCCACAGTGTAAGATCTAAGGCAGCAGAAGAAATGGGCCTGGAGACTGTGGGTCGATACCACATCCACGTGTATGACGGAATCAATGGCCTCTTAGAAAACAACAAGAGCTGATATACGATAACGGACTGAGCGCACACTGGCAAGAGTGTGTGCGTGTGTGTGAGTGAGTGTGTGTGAGTGTGTGCATGTCCTGAGGCCGGGCATGTGATTAATAATAGAAACAGAGAAAATATGAGCTCAGGGGGCTACGGTGGGAAATAATTATACTGATGTACATTTCAATAACATGAGCGGTAGTGATTGGTAATGCAGAATTCCTCCATTGAGGGATGTGTGCGGCAGCATTGGCAGTGGTTGTACTGCGATATTAAAGGGATAGTTCACCTCAAATTAAAATTCTGTCATCGTTTTATTCCAAACCAGCATGATTACCTACAAAAGATAACATTGTGAACTAAAAGCCAATGAACGTCCAAAAACAACAAAGGAAGACATTAGCTATGTTTTCATTTAAAGATGTGAAATAAATTTATGCGCAAAACTGGAATGTCGCATGAAAGACATGCGAATAAAGCAGCCTTTTCATCCGAGTCAAAGACAACAAAATCTAAACTTCCTGATTATCTGGCGCCAAATATCAACAGTAAAAATATAATTTACTGCGGTAGAAGAAGCTACTCAATCTTTTCTCAATTTAATAAAATACTTGCGCCTCAGAAGACAATGCCGTCACGCAATGAACGCGTGGTGGCGCTTGAAGGCGTAAAAAGCAAAGCACAGATGATCTTTATAGTTCTGGAGGTAATTGATAATATAATAACATGAATACTGAAATGGTTAAAGCGTTTAAGAATAA